>NW_027287846.1:0-49323 GCF_047511675.1 Marmota flaviventris | reverse complement strand
AAGTGAAACCTAAACATTCAAAGCGTTCCTGCAAACGAACTTTTCAACCTAGAAGAACGAAATTTGGGTAGCTAAGTGCAACTGGTAAACTCATCTTTCCTGACAAGTATCATCAAGATCAGGTGAGTAATTATTTGCAGAGATTCCAGTTAACTTGGAGCTCTGTTGAAGCACTCTAAATGCTTTCTTAGGAAAGCGAATGTTCCTTGCCTCCACTTAGGACCACTTCACCAGGGAACCAATCACAGAGAGCACACTGGGAACTAATTGAGTGAGTCAAGCTTCAAGCAGCTGGCACAAACAGTGTTTGATTTAGAGCTCCAAATGCATGTATTCCTATAGGTTAGCATGATGAGAAACCCCCCAAATTCAATGTCTTCCTGAAAGCAAATGTTTCAACGTAGAAGAACGAAATTTTGGCAGCCAAATGCAACTGGTATGCTCATCTTTCTTACCTAGTATCAACAAGATCAAGTGAAAAAATATTCGCTGAAATTCCAGTAAACTTGGGAGTTTTGTGGAAGCTCTGCAAACACTTATATAAGAAAGTGTATTTTCCTTGCCTCTGCTTGGGGATACTTCAGCAGGGGACAATGCATAAAGAGCCACTGAGAAGTCATTGAGTGGGCCAAGTTTCAAACAGGTATCACAAACTGTGTTTGATTGAGCATTCCAAATGCATGTATTCCTATAGGGAAAAAAGAAGTTAAACCTGAAAATTCAAAGTGTTCCTGCAAAGGAACTCTTCAACATAAGATGACGAAATTTGGGCTGCCAAGTGCAACTCATCTACTCAGTTTTGCTGCCAAGTATCAACAAGATCGGGTGAAAAAATATCTGCTGAGAGTCCAGTAAACTCTGTTCTGTGGATGCTCTACAAACACTTTCAAAGGAAAGTTTATTTTTCTCTGCTCTGCCTCGGTGTACATAAACCGGTAACAAAGCATAGAGAGCACAATGAGAATTCATTCAGTGAGTCAATTTTCAAGCAGCTAGCACAAACCGTGTTTGATTTCGATTTCCAAAAGCATGTATCCCTATAGGGGAAAATGTAGTAAAACCTAACTGATCCAAGTCATCCTGCAAAGGAATGATTCAGCCTAGCAGAACAAAATTTGTGCTGCCAAGAGCAACTGGTATACACATTTTTTTCTACCAAGTATCAACAAGTTCGGGTGAATAAACATTTGCTGAGATTCCAGTAAACTCAGAGTTCTCTGCAGATTTTGCAAATGCTTTCAAATGAAAGTGTATGTTCCTTGCCTCCGCTTAGAGCTACTACCACAGGGAACAAAGCATAGAGAGCACACCGAGAACGAATTGAGTGAGTCAAGTTTGAAGAAGCTAGCACAAACCGCGTTGGATATACAGTTCCAAATGCATGTATCCCCATAAGGGAAAAGGAAGTGAAACTTACAATTCAAAGTGCTCCTGCAAACGAAGGCTTCAACCCTGAAGAACGAAATTTGGGCAGCCAAGTGAAACTGGTATACTCTTCTTTGCTGCCAAGTATCATCAAGATCGGGTGAAAAAATTTTGCTGAGATTCCAGTAAACTCAGAGGTCTGTGGAAGCTCTGCAAACACTTTCAAATGAAAGTATATTTTCCTTGCCTCTGCTTAGGGCTACTTCAACAGGAAACAAAGCATAGAGAGTGCACTGAGAACTAACTGAGTGAGTCAAGTTTCATGCAGCTAGTACCAACCGCGTTTGAGTTAGAGTTCCAAATGCATGTATCCCTATAGGGGAAAATGAAGTGAAACCTCAAATTTCAAAGTGTTCCTGCAAACGAACTATTCAACCTAGAAGATCTAAATTTGGGCAGCCAAATGCAACCGGTCTACTTATCTTTGCTGTCGAGTAACAAGAAGTTAGGGTGAAAAAATATTTGCTGAGAATCCAGGAAACTCACAGTTCTGTGGAATCACTGCAAAGGCTTTCAAATGAAAGTTTCTTTCCCTTGCCTCTGCTTAGGGTTACTTCAACAGGAAACAAAGCATAGAGATCACACTGAGAACTAGTTGAGTGAGTTTCAGTTTCAAGCAGCTAGCGTAAACAGTGTTTGATGTATAATTCCAGATGCATGTATCCCTATAAGGGAAAAGGAAGTGAAACCTAAACATTCAAAAGCGTTCCTGCAAACGAACTTTTCAACCTAGAAGAACGAAATTTGGGTAGCTAAGTGCAACTGGTAAACTCATCTTTCCTGACAAGTATCATCAAGATCAGGTGAGTAATTATTTGCAGAGATTCCAGTTAACTTGGAGCTCTGTTGAAGCACTCTAAATGCTTTCTTAGGAAAGCGAATGTTCCTTGCCTCCACTTAGGACCACTTCACCAGGGAACCAATCACAGAGAGCACACTGGGAACTAATTGAGTGAGTCAAGCTTCAAGCAGCTGGCACAAACAGTGTTTGATTTAGAGCTCCAAATGCATGTATTCCTATAGGTTAGCATGATGAGAAACCCCCCAAATTCAATGTCTTCCTGAAAGCAAATGTTTCAACGTAGAAGAACGAAATTTTGGCAGCCAAATGCAACTGGTATGCTCATCTTTCTTACCTAGTATCAACAAGATCAAGTGAAAAAAATATTCGCTGAAATTCCAGTAAACTTGGGAGTTTTGTGGAAGCTCTGCAAACACTTACATAAGAAAGTGTATTTTCCTTGCCTCTGCTTGGGGATACTTCAGCAGGGGACAATGCATAAAGAGCCACTGAGAACTCATTGAGTGGGCCAAGTTTCAAACAGGTATCACAAACTGTGTTTGATTGAGCATTCCAAATGCATGTATTCCTATAGGGAAAAAAGAAGTTAAACCTGAAAATTCAAAGTGTTCCTGCAAAGGAACTCTTCAACATAAGATGACGAAATTTGGGCTGCCAAGTGCAATTCATCTACTCAGTTTTGCTGCCAAGTATCAACAAGATCGGGTGAAAAAATATCTGCTGAGAGTCCAGTAAACTCTGTTCTGTGGATGCTCTACAAACACTTTCAAAGGAAACTTTATTTTTCTCTGCTCTGCTTCGGTGTACATAAACCGGTAAAAAAGCATAGAGAGCACAATGAGAATTCATTCAGTGAGTCAATTTTCAAGCAGCTAGCACAAACCGTGTTTGATTTCGATTTCCAAAAGCATGTATCCCTATAGGGGAAAATGTGGTAAAACCTAACTGATCCAAGTCATCCTGCAAAGGAATGATTCAGCCTAGCAGAACAAAATTTGTGCTGCCAAGAGCAACTGGTATACACATTTTTTCTACCAAGTATCAACAAGTTCGGGTGAATAAACATTTGCTGAGATTCCAGTAAACTCAGAGTTCTCTGCAGATTTTGCAAATGCTTTCAAATGAAAGTGTATGTTCCCTGCCTCCGCTTAGAGCTACTACCACAGGGAACAAAGCATAGAGAGCACACCGAGAACGAATTGAGTGAGTCAAGTTTGAAGAAGCTAGCACAAACCGTGTTGGATATACAGTTCCAAATGCATGTATCCCCATAAGGGAAAAGGAAGTGAAACTTAAAATTCAAAGTGCTCCTGCAAACGAACGCTTCAACCCTGAAGAACGAAATTTGGGCAGCCAAGTGAAACCGGTATACTCATCTTTGCTGCCAAGTATCATGAAGATCGGGTGAAAAAATTTTGCTGAGATTCCAGTAAACTCAGAGTTCTGTGGAAGCTCTGCAAACACTTTCAAATGAAAGTATATTTTCCTTGCCTCCGCTTAGGGCTACTTCAACAGGAAACAAAGCATAGAGAGTGCACTGAGAACTAACTGAGTGAGTCAAGTTTCATGCAGCTAGTACCAACCGCGTTTGAGTTAGAGTTCCAAATGCATGTATCCCTATAGGGGAAAATGAAGTGAAACCTCAAATTTCAAAGTGTTCCTGCAAACGAACTATTCAACCTAGAAGATCTAAATTTGGGCAGCCAAATGCAACCGGTCTACTTATCTTTGCTGTCGAGTAACAAGAAGTTAGGGTGAAAAAATATTTGCTGAGAATCCAGGAAACTCACAGTTCTGTGGAATCACTGCAAAGGCTTTCAAATGAAAGTTTCTTTCCCTTGCCTCTGCTTAGGGTTACTTCAACAGAAAACAAAGCATAGAGATCACACTGAGAACTAGTTGAGTGAGTTTCAGTTTCAAGCAGCTAGCGTAAACCGTGTTTGATGTTTAATTCCAGATGCATGTATCCCTATAAGGGAAAAGGAAGTGAAACCTAAACATTCAAAAGCGTTCCTTCAAACGAACTTTTCAACCTAGAAGAACGAAATTTGGGTAGCTAAGTGCAACTGGTAAACTCATCTTTCCTGACAAGTATCATCAAGATCAGGTGAGTAATTATTTGCAGAGATTCCAGTTAACTTGGAGCTCTGTTGAAGCACTCTAAATGCTTTCTTAGGAAAGCGAATGTTCCTTGCCTCCACTTAGGACCACTTCACCAGGGAACCAATCACAGAGAGCACACCGGGAACTAATTGAGTGAGTCAAGCTTCAAGCAGCTGGCACAAACAGTGTTTGATTTAGAGCTCCAAATGCATGTATTCCTATAGGTTAAAATGATGAGAAACCCCCCAAATTCAATGTCTTCCTGAAAGCAAATGTTTCAACGTAGAAGAACGAAATTTTGGCAGCCAAATGCAACTCGTATGCTCATCTTTCTTACCTAGTATCAACAAGATCAAGTGAAAAAATATTCGCTGAAATTCCAGTAAACTTGGGAGTTTTGTGGAAGCTCTGCAAACACTTACATAAGAAAGTGTATTTTCCTTGCCTCTGCTTGGGGATACTTCAGCAGGGGACAATGCATAAAGAGCCACTGAGAAGTCATTGAGTGGGCCAAGTTTCAAACAGGTATCACAAACTGTGTTTGATTGAGCATTCCAAATGCATGTATTCCTAAAGGGAAAAAAGAAGTTAAACCTGAAAATTCAAAGTGTTCCTGCAAAGGAACTCTTCAACATAAGATGACGAAATTTGGGCTGCCAAGTGCAACTCATCTACTCAGTTTTGCTGCCAAGTATCAACAAGATCGGGTGAAAAAATATCTGCTGAGAGTCCAGTAAACTCTGTTCTGTGGATGCTCTACAAACACTTTCAAATGAAAGTTTATTTTTCTCTGCTCTGCTTCGGTGTACATAAACCGGTAACAAAGCATAGAGAGCACAATGAGAATTCATTCAGTGAGTCAATTTTCAAGCAGCTAGCACAAACCGTGTTTGATTTCGATTTCCAAAAGCATGTATCCCTATAGGGGAAAATGTAGTAAAACCTAACTGATCCAAGTCATCCTGCAAAGGAATGATTCAGCCTAGCAGAACAAAATTTGTGCTGCCAAGAGCAACTGGTATACACATTTTTTCTACCAAGTATCAACAAGTTCGAGTGAATAAACCTTTGCTGAGATTCCAGTAAACGCAGAGTTCTGTGCAAGCTTTGCAAATGCTTTCAAATGAAAGTGTATGATCCTTGCCTCCGCTTAGAGCTACTACCACAGGGAACAAAGCATAGAGAGCACACCGAGAACGAATTGAGTGAGTCAAGTTTGAAGAAGCTAGCACAAACCGTGTTGGATATACAGTTCCAAATGCATGTATCCCCATAAGGGAAAAGGAAGTGAAACTTACAATTCAAAGTGCTCCTGCAAACGAAGGCTTCAACCCTGAAGAACGAAATTTGGGCAGCCAAGTGAAACCGGTATACTCATCTTTGCTGCCAAGTATCATCAAGATCGGGTGAAAAAATTTTGCTGAGATTCCAGGAAACTCAGAGTTCTGTGGAAGCTCTGCAAACACTTTCAAATGAAAGTATATTTTCCTTGCCTCTGCTTAGGGCTACTTCAACAGGAAACAAAGCATAGAGAGTGCACTGAGAACTAACTGAGTGAGTCAAGTTTCATGCAGCTAGTACCAACCGCGTTTGAGTTAGAGTTCCAAATGCATGTATCCCTATAGGGGAAAATGAAGTGAAACCTCAAATTTCAAAGTGTTCCTGCAAACGAACTATTCAACCTAGAAGATCTAAATTTGGGCAGCCAAATGCAACCGGTCTACTTATCTTTGCTGTCGAGTAACAAGAAGTTAGGGTGAAAAAATATTTGCTGAGAATCCAGGAAACTCACAGTTCTGTGGAATCACTGCAAAGGCTTTCAAATGAAAGTTTCTTTCCCTTGCCTCTGCTTAGGGTTACTTCAACAGAAAACAAAGCATAGAGATCACACTGAGCACTAGTTGAGTGAGTTTCAGTTTCAAGCAGCTAGCGTAAACCGTGTTTGATGTATAATTCCAGATGCATGTATCCCTATAAGGGAAAAGGAAGTGAAACCTAAACATTCAAAAGCGTTCCTGCAAACGAACTTTTCAACCTAGAAGAACGAAATTTGGGTAGCTAAGTGCAACTGGTAAACTCATCTTTCCTGACAAGTATCATCAAGATCAGGTGAGTAATTATTTGCAGAGATTCCAGTTAACTTGGAGCTCTGTTGAAGCACTCTAAATGCTTTCTTAGGAAAGCGAATGTTCCTTGCCTCCACTTAGGACCACTTCACCAGGGAACCAATCACAGAGAGCACACCGGGAACTAATTGAGTGAGTCAAGCTTCAAGCAGCTGGCACAAACAGTGTTTGATTTAGAGCTCCAAATGCATGTATTCCTATAGGTTAAAATGATGAGAAACCCCCCAAATTCAATGTCTTCCTGAAAGCAAATGTTTCAACGTAGAAGAACGAAATTTTGGCAGCCAAATGCAACTCATATGCTCATCTTTCTTACCTAGTATCAACAAGATCAAGTGAAAAAATATTCGCTGAAATTCCAGTAAACTTGGGAGTTTTGTGGAAGCTCTGCAAACACTTACATAAGAAAGTGTATTTTCCTTGCCTCTGCTTGGGGATACTTCAGCAGGGGACAATGCATAAAGAGCCACTGAGAAGTCATTGAGTGGGCCAAGTTTCAAAGAGGTATCACAAACTGTGTTTGATTGAGCATTCCAAATGCATGTATTCCTATAGGGAAAAAAAGAAGTTAAACCTGAAAATTCAAAGTGTTCCTGCAAAGGAACTCTTCAACATAAGATGACGAAATTTGGGGCTGCCAAGTGCAACTCATGTACTCAGTTTTGCTTGCAAGTATCAACAAGATCGGGTGAAAAAATATCTGCTGAGAGTCCAGTAAACTCTGTTCTGTGGATGCTCTACAAACACTTTCAAATGAAAGTTTATTTTTCTCTGCTCTGCTTTCGGTGTACATAAACCGGTAACAAAGTGTAGAGAGCACAATGAGAATTCATTCAGTGAGTCAATTTTCAAGCAGCTAGCACAAACCGTGTATGATTTCGATTTCCAAAGCATGTATCCCTATAGGGGAAAATGTGGTAAAACCTAACTGATCCAAGTCATCCTGCAAAGGAATGATTCAGCCTAGCAGAACAAAATTTGTGCTGCCAAGAGCAACTGGTATACACATTTTTTCTACCAAGTATCAACAAGTTCGGGTGAATAAACATTTGCTGAGATTCCAGTAAACTCAGAGTTCTGTGCAAGCTTTGCAAATGCTTTCAAATGAAAGTGTATGATCCTTGCCTCCGCTTAGAGCTACTACCGCAGGGAACAAAGCATAGAGAGCACACCGAGAACAAATTGAGTGAGTCAAGTTTGAAGAAGCTAGCACAAACCGTGTTGGATATACAGTTCCAAATGCATGTATCCCCATAAGGGAAAAGGAAGTGAAACTTAAAATTCAAAATGCTCCTGCAAACGAACGCTTCAACCCTGAAGAACGATATTTGGGCAGCCAAGTGAAACCGGTATACTCATCTTTGCTGCCAAGTATCATCAAGATCGGGTGAAAAAATTTTGCTGAGATTCCAGTAAACTCAGAGTTCTGTGGAAGCTCTGCAAACACTTTCAAATGAAAGTATATTTCCTTGCCTCTGCTTAGGGCTACTTCAACAGGAAACAAAGCATAGAGAGTGCACTGAGAACTAACTGAGTGAGTCAAGTTTCATGCAGCTAGTACCAACCGCGTTTGAGTTAGAGTTCCAAATGCATGTATCCCTATAGGGGAAAATGAAGTGAAACCTCAAATTTCAAAGTGTTCCTGCAAACGAACTATTCAACCTAGAAGATCTAAATTTGGGCAGCCAAATGCAACCGGTCTACTTATCTTTGCTGTCGAGTAACAAGAAGTTAGGGTGAAAAAATATTTGCTGAGAATCCAGGAAACTCACAGTTCTGTGGAATCACTGCAAAGGCTTTCAAATGAAAGTTTCTTTCCCTTGCCTCTGCTTAGGGTTACTTCAACAGAAAACAAAGCATAGAGATCACACTGAGAACTAGTTGAGTGAGTTTCAGTTTCAAGCAGCTAGCGTAAACCGTGTTGGATGTATAATTCCAGATGCATGTATCCCTATAAGGGAAAAGGAAGTGAAACCTAAACATTCAAAAGCGTTCCTGCAAACGAACTTTTCAACCTAGAAGAACGAAATTTGGGTAGCTAAGTGCAACTGGTAAACTCATCTTTCCTGACAAGTATCATCAAGATCAGGTGAGTAATTATTTGCAGAGATTCCAGTTAACTTGGAGCTCTGTTGAAGCTCTGTAAGTGCTTTCTTAGGAAAGCGAATGTTCCTTGCCTCCACTTAGGACCACTTCACCAGGGAACCAATCACAGAGAGCACACCGGGAACTAATTGAGTGAGTCAAGCTTCAAGCAGCTGGCACAAACAGTGTTTGATTTAGAGCTCCAAATGCATGTATTCCTATAGGTTAAAATGATGAGAAACCCCCCAAATTCAATGTCTTCCTGAAAGCAAATGTTTCAACGTAGAAGAACGAAATTTTGGCAGCCAAATGCAACTCGTATGCTCATCTTCTTACCTAGTATCAACAAGATCAAGTGAAAAAATATTCGCTGAAATTCCAGTAAACTTGGGAGTTTTGTGGAAGCTCTGCAAACACTTACATAAGAAAGTGTATTTTCCTTGCCTCTGCTTGGGGATACTTCAGCAGGGGACAATGCATAAAGAGCCACTGAGAAGTCATTGAGTGGGCCAAGTTTCAAACAGGTATCACAAACTGTGTTTGATTGAGCATTCCAAATGCATGTATTCCTAAAGGGAAAAAAGAAGTTAAACCTGAAAATTCAAAGTGTTCCTGCAAAGGAACTCTTCAACATAAGATGACGAAATTTGGGCTGCCAAGTGCAATTCATCTACTCAGTTTTGCTGCCAAGTATCAACAAGATCGGGTGAAAAAATATCTGCTGAGAGTCCAGTAAACTCTGTTCTGTGGATGCTCTACAAACACTTTCAAATGAAAGTTTATTTTTCTCTGCTCTGCTTCGGTGTACATAAACCGGTAACAAAGCATAGAGAGCACAATGAGAATTCATTCAGTGAGTCAATTTTCAAGCAGCTAGCACAAACCGTGTTTGATTTCGATTTCCAAAAGCATGTATCCCTATAGGGGAAAATGTAGTAAAACCTAACTGATCCAAGTCATCCTGCAAAGGAATGATTCAGCCTAGCAGAACAAAATTTGTGCTGCCAAGAGCAACTGGTATACACATTTTTTCTACCAAGTATCAACAAGTTCGAGTGAATAAACCTTTGCTGAGATTCCAGTAAACGCAGAGTTCTGTGCAAGCTTTGCAAATGCTTTCAAATGAAAGTGTATGATCCTTGCCTCCGCTTAGAGCTACTACCACAGGGAACAAAGCATAGAGAGCACACCGAGAACGAATTGAGTGAGTCAAGTTTGAAGAAGCTAGCACAAACCGTGTTGGATATACAGTTCCAAATGCATGTATCCCCATAAGGGAAAAGGAAGTGAAACTTACAATTCAAAGTGCTCCTGCAAACGAACGCTTCAACCCTGAAGAACGAAATTTGGGCAGCCAAGTGAAACCGGTATACTCATCTTTGCTGCCAAGTATCATCAAGATCGGGTGAAAAAATTTTGCTGAGATTCCAGGAAACTCAGAGTTCTGTGGAAGCTCTGCAAACACTTTCAAATGAAAGTATATTTTCCTTGCCTCTGCTTAGGGCTACTTCAACAGGAAACAAAGCATAGAGAGTGCACTGAGAACTAACTGAGTGAGTCAAGTTTCATGCAGCTAGTACCAACCGCGTTTGAGTTAGAGTTCCAAATGCATGTATCCCTATAGGGGAAAATGAAGTGAAACCTCAAATTTCAAAGTGTTCCTGCAAACGAACTATTCAACCTAGAAGATCTAAATTTGGGCAACCAAATGCAACCGGTCTACTTATCTTTGCTGTCGAGTAACAAGAAGTTAGGGTGAAAAAATATTTGCTGAGAATCCAGGAAACTCACAGTTCTGTGGAATCACTGCAAAGGCTTTCAAATGAAAGTTTCTTTCCCTTGCCTCTGCTTAGGGTTACTTCAACAGAAAACAAAGCATAGAGATCACACTGAGAACTAGTTGAGTGAGTTTCAGTTTCAAGCAGCTAGCGTAAACCGTGTTTGATGTATAATTCCAGATGCATGTATCCCTATAAGGGAAAAGGAAGTGAAACCTAAACATTCAAAAGCGTTCCTGCAAACGAACTTTCCAACCTAGAAGAACGAAATTTGGGTAGCTAAGTGCAACTGGTAAACTCATCTTTCCTGACAAGTATCATCAAGATCAGGTGAGTAATTATTTGCAGAGATTCCAGTTAACTTGGAGCTCTGTTGAAGCACTCTAAATGCTTTCTTAGGAAAGCGAATGTTCCTTGCCTCCACTTAGGACCACTTCACCAGGGAACCAATCACAGAGAGCACACCGGGAACTAATTGAGTGAGTCAAGCTTCAAGCAGCTGGCACAAACAGTGTTTGATTTAGAGCTCCAAATGCATGTATTCCTATAGGTTAAAATGATGAGAAACCCCCCAAATTCAATGTCTTCCTGAAAGCAAATGTTTCAACGTAGAAGAACGAAATTTTGGCAGCCAAATGCAACTCATATGCTCATCTTTCTTACCTAGTATCAACAAGATCAAGTGAAAAAATATTCGCTGAAATTCCAGTAAACTTGGGAGTTTTGTGGAAGCTCTGCAAACACTTACATAAGAAAGTGTATTTTCCTTGCCTCTGCTTGGGGATACTTCAGCAGGGGACAATGCATAAAGAGCCACTGAGAAGTCATTGAGTGGGCCAAGTTTCAAAGAGGTATCACAAACTGTGTTTGATTGAGCATTCCAAATGCATGTATTCCTATAGGGAAAAAAGAAGTTAAACCTGAAAATTCAAAGTGTTCCTGCAAAGGAACTCTTCAACATAAGATGACGAAATTTGGGCTGCCAAGTGCAACTCATGTACTCAGTTTTGCTTGCAAGTATCAACAAGATCGGGTGAAAAAATATCTGCTGAGAGTCCAGTAAACTCTGTTCTGTGGATGCTCTACAAACACTTTCAAATGAAAGTTTATTTTTCTCTGCTCTGCTTCGGTGTACATAAACCGGTAACAAAGTGTAGAGAGCACAATGAGAATTCATTCAGTGAGTCAATTTTCAAGCAGCTAGCACAAACCGTGTATGATTTCGATTTCCAAAAGCATGTATCCCTATACGGGAAATGTGGTAAAACCTAACTGATCCAAGTCATCCTGCAAAGGAATGATTCAGCCTAGCAGAACAAAATTTGTGCTGCCAAGAGCAACTGGTATACACATTTTTTCTACCAAGTATCAACAAGTTCGGGTGAATAAACATTTGCTGAGATTCCAGTAAACTCAGAGTTCTGTGCAAGCTTTGCAAATGCTTTCAAATGAAAGTGTATGATCCTTGCCTCCGCTTAGAGCTACTACCGCAGGGAACAAAGCATAGAGAGCACACCGAGAACAAATTGAGTGAGTCAAGTTTGAAGAAGCTAGCACAAACCGTGTTGGATATACAGTTCCAAATGCATGTATCCCCATAAGGGAAAAGGAAGTGAAACTTAAAATTCAAAATGCTCCTGCAAACGAACGCTTCAACCTGAAGAACGATATTTGGGCAGCCAAGTGAAACCGGTATACTCATCTTTGCTGCCAAGTATCATCAAGATCGGGTGAAAAAATTTTGCTGAGATTCCAGTAAACTCAGAGTTCTGTGGAAGCTCTGCAAACACTTTCAAATGAAAGTATATTTTCCTTGCCTCTGCTTAGGGCTACTTCAACAGGAAACAAAGCATAGAGAGTGCACTGAGAACTAACTGAGTGAGTCAAGTTTCATGCAGCTAGTACCAACCGCGTTTGAGTTAGAGTTCCAAATGCATGTATCCCTATAGGGGAAAATGAAGTGAAACCTCAAATTTCAAAGTGTTCCTGCAAACGAACTATTCAACCTAGAAGATCTAAATTTGGGCAGCCAAATGCAACCGGTCTACTTATCTTTGCTGTCGAGTAACAAGAAGTTAGGGTGAAAAAATATTTGCTGAGAATCCAGGAAACTCACAGTTCTGTGGAATCACTGCAAAGGCTTTCAAATGAAAGTTTCTTTCCCTTGCCTCTGCTTAGGGTTACTTCAACAGGAAACAAAGCATAGAGATCACACTGAGAACTAGTTGAGTGAGTTTCAGTTTCAAGCAGCTAGCGTAAACCGTGTTTGATGTATAATTCCAGATGCATGTATCCCTATAAGGGAAAAGGAAGTGAAACCTAAACATTCAAAAGCGTTCCTGCAAACGAACTTTTCAACCTAGAAGAACGAAATTTGGGTAGCTAAGTGCAACTGGTAAACTCATCTTTCCTGACAAGTATCATCAAGATCAGGTGAGTAATTATTTGCAGAGATTCCAGTTAACTTGGAGCTCTGTTGAAGCACTGTAAATGCTTTCTTAGGAAAGCGAATGTTCCTTGCCTCCACTTAGGACCACTTCACCAGGGAACCAATCACAGAGAGCACACCGGGAACTAATTGAGTGAGTCAAGCTTCAAGCAGCTGGCACAAACAGTGTTTGATTTAGAGCTCCAAATGCATGTATTCCTATAGGTTAAAATGATGAGAAACCCCCCAAATTCAATGTCTTCCTGAAAGCAAATGTTTCAACGTAGAAGAACGAAATTTGGCAGCCAAATGCAACTGGTATGCTCATCTTTCTTACCTAGTATCAACAAGATCAAGTGAAAAAATATTCGCTGAAATTCCAGTAAACTTGGGAGTTTTGTGGAAGCTCTGCAAACACTTACATAAGAAAGTGAATTTTCCTTGCTTCTGCTTGGGGATACTTCAGCAGGGGACAATGCATAAAGAGCCACTGAGAAGTCATTGAGTGGGCCAAGTTTCAAACAGGTATCACAAACTGTGTTTGATTGAGCATTCCAAATGCATGTATTCCTATAGGGAAAAAAGAAGTTAAACCTGAAAATTCAAAGTGTTCCTGCAAAGGAACTCTTCAACATAAGATGACGAAATTTGGGCTGCCAAGTGTAATTCATCTACTCAGTTTTGCTGCCAAGTATCAACAAGATCGGGCGAAAAAATATCTGCTGAGAGTCCAGTAAACTCTGTTCTGTGGATGCTCTACAAACACTTTCAAATGAAAGTTTATTTTCTCTGCTCTGCTTCGGTGTACATAAACCGGTAACAAAGCATAGAGAGCACAATGAGAATTCATTCAGTGAGTCAATTTTCAAGCAGCTAGCACAAACCGTGTTTGATTTCGATTTCCAAAAGCATGTATCCCTAAAGGGGCAAATGTAGTAAAACCTAACTGATCCAAGTCATCCTGCAAAGGAATGATTCAGCCTAGCAGAACAAAATTTGTGCTGCCAAGAACAACTGGTATACACATTTTTCTACCAAGTATCAACAAGTTCGGGTGAATAAACATTTGCTGAGATTCCAGTAAACTCAGAGTTCTCTGCAGATTTGCAAATGCTTTCAAATGAAAGTGTATGTTCCTTGCCTCCGCTTAGAGCTACTACCACAGGGAACAAAGCATAGAGAGCACACCGAGAACGAATTGAGTGAGTCAAGTTTGAAGAAGCTAGCACAAACCGTGTTGGATATACAGTTCCAAATGCATGTATCCCCATAAGGGAAAAGGAAGTGAAACTTACAATTCAAAGTGCTCCTGCAAACGAACGCTTCAACCCTGAAGAACGAAATTTGGGCAGCCAAGTGAAACCGGTATACTCATCTTTGCTGCCAAGTATCATCAAGATCGGGTGAAAAAATTTTGCTGAGATTCCAGTAAACTCAGAGTTCTGAGGAAGCTCTGCAAACACTTTCAAATGAAAGTATATTTTCCTTGCCTCTGCTTAGGGCTACTTCAACAGGAAACAAAGCATAGAGAGTGCACTGAGAACTAACTGAGTGAGTCAAGTTTCATGCAGCTAGTACCAACCGCGTTTGAGTTAGAGATCCAAATGCATGTATCCCTATAGGGGAAAATGAAGTGAAACCTCAAATTTCAAAGTGTTCCTGCAAACGAACTATTCAACCTAGAAGATCTAAATTTGGGCAGCCAAATGCAACCGGTCTACTTATCTTTGCTGTCGAGTAACAAGAAGTTAGTGTGAAAAAATATTTGCTGAGAATCCAGGAAACTCACAGTTCTGTGGAATCACTGCAAAGGCTTTCAAATGAAAGTTTCTTTCCCTTGCCTCTGCTTAGGGTTACTTCAACAGAAAACAAAGCATAGAGATCACACTGAGAACTAGTTGAGTGAGTTTCAGTTTCAAGCAGCTAGCGTAAACCGTGTTTGATGTATAATTCCAGATGCATGTATCCCTATAAGGGAAAAGGAAGTGAAACCTAAACATTCAAAAGCGTTCCTGCAAACGAACTTTTCATCCTAGAAGAACGAAATTTGGGTAGCTAAGTGCAACTGGTAAACTCATCTTTCCTGACAAGTATCATCAAGATCAGGTGAGTAATTATTTGCAGAGATTTCCAGTTAACTTGGATCTCTGTTGAAGCACTCTAAATGCTTTCTTAGGAAAGCGAATGTTCCTTGCCTCCACTTAGGACCACTTCACCAGGGAACCAATCACAGAGAGCACACCGGGAACTAATTGAGTGAGTCAAGCTTCAAGCAGCTGGCACAAACAGTGTTTGATTTAGAGCTCCAAATGCATGTATTCCTATAGGTTAAAATGATGAGAAACCCCCCAAATTCAATGTCTTCCTGAAAGCAAATGTTTCAACGTAGAAGAAAGAAATTTTGGCAGCCAAATGCAACTCGTATGCTGATCTTTCTTACCTAGTATCAACAAGATCAAGTGAAAAATATTCGCTGAAATTCCAGTAAACTTGGGAGTTTTGTGGAAGCTCTGCAAACACATACATAAGAAAGTGTATTTTCATTGCCTCTGCTTGGGGATACTTCAGCAGGGGACAATGCATAAAGAGCCACTGAGAAGTCATTGAGTGGGCCAAGTTTCAAACAGGTATCACAAACTGTGTTTGATTGAGCATTCCAAATGCAGGTATTCCTATAGGGAAAAAAGAAGTTAAACCTGAAAATTCAAAGTGTTCCTGCAAAGGAACTCTTCAACATAAGATGACGAAATTTGGGCTGCCAAGTGCAACTCATCTACTCAGTTTTGCTGCCAAGTATCAACAAGATCGGGTGAAAAAATATCTGCTGAGAGTCCAGTAAACTCTGTTCTGTGGATGCTCTACAAACACTTTCAAATGAAAGTTTATTTTTCTCTGCTCTGCTTCGGTGTACATAAACCGGTAACAAAGCGTAGAGAGCACAATGAGAATTCATTCAGTGAGTCAATTTTCAAGCAGCTAGCACAAACCGTGTATGATTTCGATTTCCAAAGCATGTATCCCTATAGGGGAAAATGTGGTAAAACCTAACTGATCCAAGTCATCCTGCAAAGGAATGATTCAGCCTAGCAGAACAAAATTTGTGCTGCCAAGAGCAACTGGTATACACATTTTTTCTACCAAGTATCAACAAGTTCGGGTGAATAAACATTTGCTGAGATTCCAGTAAACTCAGAGTTCTGTGCAAGCTTTGCAAATGCTTTCAAATGAAAGTGTATGATCCTTGCCTCCGCTTAGAGCTACTACCGCAGGGAACAAAGCATAGAGAGCACACCGAGAACGAATTGAGTGAGTCAAGTTTGAAGAAGCTAGCACAAACCGTGTTGGATATACAGTTCCAAATGCATGTATCCCCATAAGGGAAAAGGAAGTGAAACTTAAAATTCAAAATGCTCCTGCAAACGAACGCTTCAACCCTGAAGAACGAAATTTGGGCAGCCAAGTGAAACCGGTATACTCATCTTTGCTGCCAAGTATCATCAAGTTCGGGTGAAAAAATTTTGCTGAGATTCCAGTAAACTCAGAGTTCTGTGGAAGCTCTGCAAACACTTTCAAATGAAAGTATATTTCCTTGCCTCTGCTTAGGGCTACTTCAACTGGAAACAAAGCATAGAGAGTGCACTGAGAACTAACTGAGTGAGTCAAGTTTCATGCAGCTAGTACCAACCGCGTTTGAGTTAGAGTTCCAAATGCATGTATCCCTATAGGGGAAAATGAAGTGAAACCTCAAATTTCAAAGTGTTCCTGCAAACGAACTATTCAACCTAGAAGATCTAAATTTGGGCAGCCAAATGCAACCGGTCTACTTATCTTTGCTGTCGAGTAACAAGAAGTTAGGGTGAACAAATATTTGCTGAGAATCCAGGAAACTCACAGTTCTGTGGAATCACTGCAAAGGCTTTCAAATGAAAGTTTCTTTCCCTTGCCTCTGCTTAGGGTTACTTCAACAGGAAACAAAGCATAGAGATCACACTGAGAACTAGTTGAGTGAGTTTCAGTTTCAAGCAGCTAGCGTAAACCGTGTTTGATGTATAATTCCAGATGCATGTATCCCTATAAGGGAAAAGGAAGTGAAACCTAAACATTCAAAAGCGTTCCTGCAAACGAACTTTTCAACCTAGAAGAACGAAATTTGGGTAGCTAAGTGCAACTGGTAAACTCATCTTTCCTGACAAGTATCATCAAGATCAGGTGAGTAATTATTTGCAGAGATTCCAGTTAACTTGGAGCTCTGTTGAAGCACTCTAAATGCTTTCTTAGGAAAGCGAATGTTCCTTGCCTCCACTTAGGACCACTTCACCAGGGAACCAATCACAGAGAGCACACCAGGAACTAATTGAGTGAGTCAAGCTTCAAGCAGCTGGCACAAACAGTGTTTGATTTAGAGCTCCAAATGCATGTATTCCTATATGTTAGCATGATGAGAAACCCCCCAAATTCAATGTCTTCCTGAAAGCAAATGTTTCAACGTAGAAGAACGAAATTTTGGCAGCCAAATGCAACTCGTATGCTCATCTTTCTTACCTAGTATCAACAAGATCAAGTGAAAAAATATTCGCTGAAATTCCAGTAAACTTGGGAGTTTTGTGGAAGCTCTGCAAACACTTACATAAGAAAGTGTATTTTCCTTGCCTCTGCTTGGGGATACTTCAGCAGGGGACAATGCATAAAGAGCCACTGAGAAGTCATTGAGTGGGCCAAGTTTCAAACAGGTATCACAAACTGTGTTTGATTGAGCATTCCAAATGCA
Organism: Marmota flaviventris; assembly: GCF_047511675.1. Classification (NCBI taxonomy): domain Eukaryota; kingdom Metazoa; phylum Chordata; class Mammalia; order Rodentia; family Sciuridae; genus Marmota; species Marmota flaviventris. The sequence continues at coordinate 31,808 of NW_027287846.1, read as the reverse complement.
TGTATTCCTATAGGGAAAAAAGAAGTTAAACCTGAAAATTCAAAGTGTTCCTGCAAAGGAACTCTTCAACATAAGATGACGAAATTTGGGCTGCCAAGTGCAATTCATCTACTCAGTTTTGCTGCCAAGTATCAACAAGATCGGGTGAAAAAATATCTGCTGAGAGTCCAGTAAACTCTGTTCTGTGGATGCTCTACAAACACTTTCAAATGAAAGTTTATTTTTCTCTGCTCTGCTTCGGTGTACATAAACCGGTAACAAAGCATAGAGAGCACAATGAGAATTCATTCAGTGAGTCAATTTTCAAGCAGCTAGCACAAACCGTGTTTGATTTCGATTTCCAAAAGCATGTATCCCTAAAGGGGAAAATGTAGTAAAACCTAACTGATCCAAGTCATCCTGCAAAGGAATGATTCAGCCTAGCAGAACAAAATTTGTGCTGCCAAGAGCAACTGGTATACACATTTTTTCTACCAAGTATCAACAAGTTCGGGTGAATAAACATTTGCTGAGATTCCAGTAAACTCAGAGTTCTGTGCAAGCTTTGCAAATGCTTTCAAATGAAAGTGTATGATCCTTGCCTCCGCTTAGAGCTACTACTGCAGGGAACAAAGCATAGAGAGCACACCGAGAACGAATTGAGTGAGTCAAGTTTGAAGAAGCTAGCACAAACCGTGTTGGATATAGAGTTCCAAATGCATGTATCCCCATAAGGGAAAAGGAAGTGAAACTTACAATTCAAAGTGCTCCTGCAAACGAACGCTTCAACCCTGAAGAACGAAATTTGGGCAGCCAAGTGAAACCGGTATACTCATCTTTGCTGCCAAGTATCATCAAGATCGGGTGAAAAAATTTTGCTGAGATTCCAGTAAACTCAGAGTTCTGTGGAAGCTCTGCAAACACTTTCAAATGAAAGTATATTTTCCTTGCCTCTGCTTAGGGCTACTTCAACAGGAAACAAAGCATAGAGAGTGCACTGTGAACTAACTGAGTGAGTCAAGTTTCATGCAGCTAGTACCAACCGCGTTTGAGTTAGAGTTCCAAATGCATGTATCCCTATAGGGGAAAATGAAGTGAAACCTCAAATTTCAAAGTGTTCCTGCAAACGAACTATTCAACCTAGAAGATCTAAATTTGGGCAGCCAAATGCAACCGGTCTACTTATCTTTGCTGTCGAGTAACAACAAGTTAGGGTGAAAAAATATTTGCTGAGAATCCAGGAAACTCACAGTTCTGTGGAATCACTGCAAAGGCTTTCAAATGAAAGTTTCTTTCCCTTGCCTCTGCTTAGGGTTACTTCAACAGAAAGCAAAGCATAGAGATCACACTGAGAACTAGTTGAGTGAGTTTCAGTTTCAAGCAGCTAGCGTAAACCGTGTTTGATGTATAATTCCAGATGCATGTATCCCTATAAGGGAAAAGGAAGTGAAACCTAAACATTCAAAAGCGTTCCTGCAAACGAACTTTTCATCCTAGAAGAACGAAATTTGGGTAGCTAAGTGCAACTGGTAAACTCATCTTTCCTGACAAGTATCATCAAGATCAGGTGAGTAATTATTTGCAGAGATTCCAGTTAACTTGGAGCTCTGTTGAAGCACTCTAAATGCTTTCTTAGGAAAGCGAATGTTCCTTGCCTCCACTTAGGACCACTTCACCAGGGAACCAATCACAGAGAGCACACCGGGAACTAATTGAGTGAGTCAAGCTTCAAGCAGCTGGCACAAACAGTGTTTGATTTAGAGCTCCAAATGCATGTATTCCTATAGGTTAAAATGATGAGAAATCCCCCAAATTCAATGTCTTCCTGAAAGCAAATGTTTCAACGTAGAAGAACGAAATTTTGGCAGCCAAATGCAACTCGTATGCTCATCTTTCTTACCTAGTATCAACAAGATCAAGTGAAAAAATATTCGCTGAAATTCCAGTAAACGTGGGAGTTTTGTGGAAGCTCTGCAAACACTTACATAAGAAAGTGTATTTTCCTTGCCTCTGCTTGGGGATACTTCAGCAGGGGACAATGCATAAAGAGTCACTGAGAAGTCATTGAGTGGGCCAAGTTTCAAACAGGTATCACAAACTGTGTTTGATTGAGCATTCCAAATGCATGTATTCCTATAGGGAAAAAAGAAGTTAAACCTGAAAATTCAAAGTGTTCCTGCAAAGGAACTCTTCAACATAAGATGACGAAATTTGGGCTGCCAAGTGCAACTCATCTACTCAGTTTTGCTGCCAAGTATCAACAAGATCGGGTGAAAAAATATCTGCTGAGAGTCCAGTAAACTCTGTTCTGTGGATGCTCTACAAACACTTTCAAATGAAAGTTTATTTTTCTATGCTCTGCTTCGGTGTACATAAACCGGTAACAAAGCATAGAGAGCACAATGAGAATTCATTCAGTGAGTCAATTTTCAAGCAGCTAGCACAAACCGTGTTTGATTTCGATTTCCAAAAGCATGTATCCCTATAGGGGAAAATGTAGTAAAACCTAACTGATCCAAGTCATCCTGCAAAGGAATGATTCAGCCTAGCAGAACAAAATTTGTGGTGTCAAGAGCAACTGGTATACACATTTTTTCTACCAAGTATCAACAAGTTCGTGTGAATAAACATTTGCTGAGATTCCAGTAAACTCAGACTTCTCTGCAGCTTTGAAAATGCTTTCAAAGGAAAGTGTATGTTCCTTGCCTCCGCTTAGAGCTACTACCACAGGGAACAAAGCATAGAGAGCACACCGAGAACGAATTGAGTGAGTCAAGTTTGAAGAAGCTAGCACAAACCGTGTTGGATATACAGTTCCAAATGCATGTATCCTCATAAGGGAAAAGGAAGTGAAACTTACAATTCAAAGTGCTCCTGCAAACGAACGCTTCAACCCTGAAGAACGAAATTTGGGCAGCCAAGTGAAACCGGTATACTCATCTTTGCTGCCAAGTATCATCAAGATCGGGTGAAAAAATTTTGCTGAGATTCCAGTAAACTCAGAGTTCTGTGGAAGCTCTGCAAACACTTTCAAATGAAAGTATATTTTCCTTGCCTCTGCTTAGGGCTACTTCAACAGGAAACAAAGCATAGAGAGTGCACTGAGAACTAACTGAGTGAGTCAAGTTTCATGCAGCTAGTACCAACCGCGTTTGAGTTAGAGTTCCAAATGCATGTATCCCTATAGGGGAAAATGAAGTGAAACCTCAAATTTCAAAGTGTTCCTGCAAACGAACTATTCAACCTAGAAGATCTAAATTTGGGCAGCCAAATGCAACCGGTCTACTTATCTTTGCTGTCGAGTAACAAGAAGTTAGGGTGAAAAAATATTTGCTGAGAATCCAGGAAACTCACAGTTCTGTGGAATCACTGCAAAGGCTTTCAAATGAAAGTTTCTTTCCCTTGCCTCTGCTTAGGGTTACTTCAACAGGAAACAAAGCATAGAGATCACACTGAGAACTAGTTGAGTGAGTTTCAGTTTCAAGCAGCTAGCGTAAACCGTGTTTGATGTATAATTCCAGATGCATGTATCCCTATAAGGGAAAAGGAAGTGAAACCTAAACATTCAAAAGCGTTCCTGCAAACGAACTTTTCAACCTAGAAGAACGAAATTTGGGTAGCTAAGTGCAACTGGTAAACTCATCTTTCCTGACAAGTATCATCAAGATCAGGTGAGTAATTATTTGCAGAGATTCCAGTTAACTTGGAGCTCTGTTGAAGCACTCTAAATGCTTTCTTAGGAAAGCGAATGTTCCTTGCCTCAACTTAGGACCACTTCACCAGGGAACCAATCACAGAGAGCACACCAGGAACTAATTGAGTGAGTCAAGCTTCAAGCAGCTGGCACAAACAGTGTTTGATTTAGAGCTCCAAATGCATGTATTCCTATAGGTTAGCATGATGAGAAACCCCCCAAATTCAATGTCTTCCTGAAAGCAAATGTTTCAACGTAGAAGAACAAAATTTTGGCAGCCAAATGCAACTCGTATGCTCATCTTTCTTACCTAGTATCAACAAGATCAAGTGAAAAAATATTCGCTGAAATTCCAGTAAACTTGGGAGTTTTGTGGAAGCTCTGCAAACACTTACATAAGAAAGTGTATTTTCCTTGCCTCTGCTTGGGGATACTTCAGCAGGGGACAATGCATAAAGAGCCACTGAGAAGTCATTGAGTGGGCCAAGTTTCAAACAGGTATCACAAACTGTGTTTGATTGAGCATTCCAAATGCATGTATTCCTATAGGGAAAAAAGAATTTAAACCTGAAAATTCAAAGTGTTCCTGCAAAGGAACTCTTCAACATAAGATGACGAAATTTGGGCTGCCAAGTGCAATTCATCTACTCAGTTTTGCTGCCAAGTATCAACAAGATCGGGTGAAAAAATATCTGCTGAGAGTCCAGTAAACTCTGTTCTGTGGATGCTCTACAAACACTTTCAAAGGAAAGTTTATTTTTCTCTGCTCTGCTTCGGTGTACATAAACCGGTAACAAAGCATAGAGAGCACAATGAGAATTCATTCAGTGAGTCAATTTTCAAGCAGCTAGCACAAACCGTGTTTGATTTCGATTTCCAAAAGCATGTATCCCTATAGGGGAAAATGTAGTAAAACCTAACTGATCCAAGTCATCCTGCAAAGCAATGATTCAGCCTAGCAGAACAAAATTTGTGCTGCCAAGAGCAACTGGTATACACATTTTTTCTACCAAGTATCAACAAGTTCGGGTGAATAAACATTTGCTGAGATTCCAGTAAACTCAGAGTTCTCTGCAGCTTTGCAAATGCTTTCAAATGAAAGTGTATGTTCCTTGCCTCCGCTTAGAGCTACTACCACAGGGAACAAAGCATAGAGAGCACACCGAGAACGAATTGAGTGAGTCAAGTTTGAAGAAGCTAGCACAAACCGTGTTGGATATACAGTTCCAAATGCATGTATCCCCATAAGGGAAAAGGAAGTGAAACTTACAATTCAAAGTGCTCCTGCAAACGAATGCTTCAACCCTGAAGAACGAAATTTGGGCAGCCAAGTGAAACCGGTATACTCATCTTTGCTGCCAAGTATCATCAAGATCGGGTGAAAAAATTTTGTTGAGATTCCAGTAAACTCAGAGTTCTGTGGAAGCTCTGCAAACACTTTCAAATGAAAGTATATTTTCCTTGCCTCTGCTTAGGGCTACTTCAACAGGAAACAAAGCATAGAGAGTGCACTGAGAACTAACTGAGTGAGTCAAGTTTCATGCAGCTAGTACCAACCGCGTTTGAGTTAGAGTTCCAAATGCATGTATCCCTATAGGGGAAAATGAAGTGAAACCTCAAATTTCAAAGTGTTCCTGCAAACGAACTATTCAACCTAGAAGATCTAAATTTGGGCAGCCAAATGCAACCGGTCTACTTATCTTTGCTGTCGAGTAACAAGAAGTTAGGGTGAAAAAAATATTTGCTGAGAATCCAGGAAACTCACAGTTCTGTGGAATCACTGCAAAGGCTTTCAAATGAAAGTTTCTTTCCCTTGCCTCTGCTTAGGGTTACTTCAACAGGAAACAAAGCATAGAGATCACACTGAGAACTAGTTGAGTGAGTTTCAGTTTCAAGCAGCTAGCGTAAACCGTGTTTGATGTATAATTCCAGATGCATGTATCCCTATAAGGGAAAAGGAAGTCAAACCTAAACATTCAAAAGCGTTCCTGCAAACGAACTTTTCAACCTAGAAGAACAAAATTTGGGTAGCTAAGTGCAACTGGTAAACTCATCTTTCCTGACAAGTATCATCAAGATCAGGTGAGTAATTATTTGCAGAGATTCCAGTTAACTTGGAGCTCTGTTGAAGCTCTGTAAATGCTTTCTTAGGAAAGCGAATGTTCCTTGCCTCCACTTAGGACCACTTCACCAGGGAACCAATCACAGAGAGCACACCGGGAACTAATTGAGTGAGTCAAGCTTCAAGCAGCTGGCACAAACAGTGTTTGATTTAGAGCTCCAAATGCATGTATTCCTATAGGTTAAAATGATGAGAAACACCCCAAATTCAATGTCTTCCTGAAAGCAAATGTTTCAACGTAGAAGAACGAAATTTTGGCAGCCAAATGCAACTCGTATGCTCATCTTTCTTACCTAGTATCAACAAGATCAAGTGAAAAAATATTCGCTGAAATTCCAGTAAACTTGGGAGTTTTGTGGAAGCTCTGCAAACACTTACATAAGAAAGTGTATTTTCCTTGCCTCTGCTTGGGGATACTTCAGCAGGGGACAATGCATAAAGAGCCACTGAGAAGTCATTGAGTGGGCCAAGTTTCAAACAGGTATCACAAACTGTGTTTGATTGAGCATTCCAAATGCATGTATTCCTATAGGGAAAAAAGAAGTTAAACCTGAAAATTCAAAGTGTTCCTGCAAAGGAACTCTTCAACATAAGATGACGAAATTTGGGCTGCCAAGTGCAATTCATCTACTCAGTTTTGCTGCCAAGTATCAACAAGATCGGGTGAAAAAATATCTGCTGAGAGTCCAGTAAACTCTGTTCTGTGGATGCTCTACAAACACTTTCAAATGAAAGTTTATTTTTCTCTACTCTGCCTCGGTGTACATAAACCGGTAACAAAGCATAGAGAGCACAATGAGAATTCATTCAGTGAGTCAATTTTTAAGCAGCTAGCACAAACCGTGTTTGATTTCGATTTCCAAAAGCATGTATCCCTATAGGGGAAAATGTAGTAAAACCTAACTGATCCAAGTCATCCTGCAAAGGAATGATTCAGCCTAGCAGAACAAAATTTGTGCTGCCAAGAGCAACTGGTATACACATTTTTTCTACCAAGTATCAACAAGTTCGGGTGAATAAACATTTGCTGAGATTCCAGTAAGATTTTGCAAATGCTTTCAAATGAAAGTGTATGTTCCTTGCCTCCGCTTAGAGCTACTACCACAGGGAACAAAGCATAGAGAGCACACCGAGAATGAATTGAGTGAGTCAAGTTTGAAGAAGCTAGCACAAACCGTGTTGGATATACAGTTCCAAATGCATGTATCCCCATAAGGGAAAAGGAAGTGAAACTTACAATTCAAAGTGCTCCTGCAAACGAACGCTTCAACCCTGAAGAACGAAATTTGGGCAGCCAAGTGAAACCGGTATACTCATCTTTGCTGCCAAGTATCGTCAAGATGGTTTGAAAAAATTTTGCTGAGATTCCAGTAAACTCAGAGTTCTGTGGAAGCTCTGCAAACACTTTCAAATGAAAGTATATTTTCCTTGCCTCTGCTTAGGGCTACTTCAACAGGAAACAAAGCATAGAGAGTGCACTGAGAACTAACTGAGTGAGTCAAGTTTCATGCAGCTAGTACCAACCGCGTTTGAGTTAGAGTTCCAAATGCATGTATCCCTATAGGGGAAAATGAAGTGAAACCTCAAATTTCAAAGTGTTCCTGCAAACGAACTATTCAACCTAGAAGATCTAAATTTGGGCAGCCAAATGCAACCGGTCTACTTATCTTTGCTGTCGAGTAACAAGAAGTTAGGGTGAAAAAATATTTGCTGAGAATCCAGGAAACTCACAGTTCTGTGGAATCACTGCAAAGGCTTTCAAATGAAAGTTTCTTTCCCTTGCCTCTGCTTAGGGTTACTTCAACAGGAAACAAAGCATAGAGATCACACTGAGAACTAGTTGAGTGAGTTTCAGTTTCAAGCAGCTAGCGTAAACCGTGTTTGATGTATAATTCCAGATGCATGTATCCCTATAAGGGAAAAGGAAGTGAAACCTAAACATTCAAAAGCGTTCCTGCAAACGAACTTTTCAACCTAGAAGAACGAAATTTGGGTAGCTAAGTGCAACTGGTAAACTCATCTTTCCTGACAAGTATCATCAAGATCAGGTGAGTAATTATTTGCAGAGATTCCAGTTAACTTGGAGCTCTGTTGAAGCACTGTAAATGCTTTCTTAGGAAAGCGAATGTTCCTTGCCTCCACTTAGGACCACTTCACCAGGGAACCAATCACAGAGAGCACACCGGGAACTAATTGAGTGAGTCAAGCTTCAAGCAGCTGGCACAAACAGTGTTTGATTTAGAGCTCCAAATGCATGTATTCCTATAGGTTAAAATGATGAGAAACCCCCCAAATTCAATGTCTTCCTGAAAGCAAATGTTTCAACGTAGAAGAACGAAATTTTGGCAGCCAAATGCAACTCGTATGCTCATCTTTCTTACCTAGTATCAACAAGATCAAGTGAAAAAATATTCGCTGAAATTCCAGTAAACGTGGGAGTTTTGTGGAAGCTCTGCAAACACTTACATAAGAAAGTGTATTTTCCTTGCCTCTGCTTGGGGATACTTCAGCAGGGGACAATGCATAAAGAGCCACTGAGAAGTCATTGAGTGGGCCAAGTTTCAAACAGGTATCACAAACTGTGTTTGATTGAGCATTCCAAATGCATGTATTCCTAGAGGGAAAAAAGAAGTTAAACATGAAAATTCAAAGTGTTCCTGCAAAGGAACTCTTCAACATAAGATAACGAAATTTGGGCTGCCAAGTGCAATTCATCTACTCAGTTTTGCGGCCAAGTATCAACAAGATCGGGTGAAAAAATATCTGCTGAGAGTCCAGTAAACTCTGTTCTGTGGATGCTCTACAAACTCTTTCAAAGGAAAGTTTATTTTTCTCTGCTCTGCCTCAGTGTACATAAACCGGTAACAAAGCATAGAGAGCACAATGAGAATTCATTCAGTGAGTCAATTTTCAAGCAGCTAGCACAAACCGTGTTTGATTTCGATTTCCAAAAGCATGTATCCCTATAGGGGAAAATGTAGTAAAACCTAACTGATCCAAGTCATCCTGCAAAGGAATGATTCAGCCCAGCAGAACAAAATTTGTGCTGCCAAGAGCAACTGGTATACACATTTTTTCTACCAAGTATCAACAAGTTCGGGTGAATAAACATTTGCTGAGATTCCAGTAAACTCAGAGTTCTCTGCAGATTTTGCAAATGCTTTCAAATGAAAGTGTATGTTCCTTGCCTCCGCTTAGAGCTACTACCACAGGGAACAAAGCATAGAGAGCACACCGAGAACGAATTGAGTGAGTCAAGTTTGAAGGAGCTAGCACAAACCGTGTTGGATATACAGTTCCAAATGCATGTATCCCCATAAGGGAAAGGAAGTGAAACTTACAATTCAAAGTGCTCCTGCAAACGAACGCTTCAACCCTGAAGAATGAAATTTGGGCAGCCAAGTGAAACCGGTATACTCATCTTTGCTGCCAAGTATCGTCAAGATGGGGTGAAAAAATTTTGCTGAGATTCCAGTAAACTCAGAGTTCTGTGGAAGCTCTGCAAACACTTTCAAATGAAAGTATATTTTCCTTGCCTCTGCTTAGGGCTACATCAACAGGAAACAAAGCATAGAGAGTGCACTGAGAACTAACTGAGTGAGTCAAGTTTCATGCAGCTAGTACCAACCGCGTTTGAGTTAGAGTTCCAAATGCATGTATCCCTATAGGGGAAAATGAAGTGAAACCTCAAATTTCAAAGTGTTCCTGCAAACGAACTATTCAACCTAGAAGATCTAAATTTGGGCAGCCAAATGCAACCGGTCTACTTATCTTTGCTGTCGAGTAACAACAAGTTAGGGTGAAAAAATATTTGCTGAGAATCCAGGAAACTCACAGTTCTGTGGAATCACTGCAAAGGCTTTCAAATGAAAGTTTCTTTCCCTTGCCTCTGCTTAGGGTTACTTCAACAGGAAACAAAGCATAGAGATCACACTGAGAACTAGTTGAGTGAGTTTCAGTTTCAAGCAGCTAGCGTAAACCGTGTTGGATGTATAATTCCAGATGCATGTATCCCTATAAGGGAAAAGGAAGTGAAACCTAAACATTCAAAAGCGTTCCTGCAAACGAACTTTTCAACCTAGAAGAACGAAATTTGGGTAGCTAAGTGCAACTGGTAAACTCATCTTTCCTGACAAGTATCATCAAGATCAGGTGAGTAATTATTTGCAGAGATTCCAGTTAACTTGGAGCTCTGTTGAAGCACTCTAAATGCTTTCTTAGGAAAGCGAATGTTCCTTGCCTCCACTTAGGACCACTTCACCAGGGAACCAATCACAGAGAGCACACCGGGAACTAATTGAGTGAGTCAAGCTTCAAGCAGCTGGCACAAACAGTGTTTGATTTAGAGCTCCAAATGCATGTATTCCTATAGGTTAAAATGATGAGAAACCCCCCAAATTCAATGTCTTCCTGAAAGCAAATGTTTCAACGTAGAAGAACGAAATTTTGGCAGCCAAATGCAACTCGTATGCTCATCTTTCTTACCTAGTATCAACAAGATCAAGTGAAAAAATATTCGCTGAAATTCCAGTAAACGTGGGAGTTTTGTGGAAGCTCTGCAAACACTTACATAAGAAAGTGTATTTTCCTTGCCTCTGCTTGGGGATACTTCAGCAGGGGACAATGCATAAAGAGCCACTGAGAAGTCATTGAGTGGGCCAAGTTTCAAACAGGTATCACAAACTGTGTTTGATTGAGCATTCCAAATGCATGTATTCCTATAAGGGAAAAAAGAAGTTAAACCTGAAAATTCAAAGTGTTCCTGCAAAGGAACTCTTCAATATAAGATGACGAAATTTGGGCTGCCAAGTGCAACTCATCTACTCAGTTTTGCTTGCAAGTATCAACAAGATCGGGTGAAAAAATATCTGCTGAGAGTCCAGTAAACTCTGTTCTGTGGATGCTCTACAAACACTTTCAAATGAAAGTTTATTTTTCTCTGCTCTGCTTCGGTGTACATAAACCGGTAACAAAGCATAGAGAGCACAATGAGAATTCATTCAGTGAGTCAATTTTCAAGCAGCTAGCACAAACCGTGTTTGATTTCGATTTCCAAAAGCATGTATCCCTATAGGGGAAAATGTGGTAAAACCTAACTGATCCAAGTCATCCTGCAAAGGAATGATTCAGCCTAGCAGAACAAAATTTGTGCTGCCAAGAGCAACTGGTATACACATTTTTTCTACCAAGTATCAACAAGTTCGGGTGAATAAACATCTGCTGAGATTCCAGTAAACTCAGAGTTCTCTGCAGATTTTGCAAATGCTTTCAAATGAAAGTGTATGTTCCTTGCCTCCGCTTAGAGCTACTACCACAGGGAACAAAGCATAGAGAGCACACCGAGAACGAATTGAGTGAGTCAAGTTTGAAGAAGCTAGCACAAACCGTGTTGGATATACAGTTCCAAATGCATGTATCCCCATAAGGGAAAAGGAAGTGAAACTTACAATTCAAAGTGCTCCTGCAAACGAACGCTTCAACCCTGAAGAACGAAATTTGGGCAGCCAAGTGAAACCGGTATACTCATCTTTGCTGCCAAGTATCATCAAGATCGGGTGAAAAAATTTTGCTGAGATTCCAGTAAACTCAGAGTTCTGTGGAAGCTCTGCAAACACTTTCAAATGAAAGTATATTTTCCTTGCCTCTGCTTAGGGCTACTTCAACAGGAAACAAAGCATAGAGAGTGCACTGAGAACTAACTGAGTGAGTCAAGTTTCATGCAGCTAGTACCAACCGCGTTTGAGTTAGAGTTCCAAATGCATGTATCCCTATAGGGGAAAATGAAGTGAAACCTCAAATTTCAAAGTGTTCCTGCAAACGAACTATTCAACCTAGAAGATCTAAATTTGGGCAGCCAAATGCAACCGGTCTACTTATCTTTGCTGTCGAGTAACAAGAAGTTAGGGTGAAAAAATATTTGCTGAGAATCCAGGAAACTCACAGTTCTGTGGAATCACTGCAAAGGCTTTCAAATGAAAGTTTCTTTCCCTTGCCTCTGCTTAGGGTTACTTCAACAGGAAACAAAGCATAGAGATCACACTGAGAACTAGTTGAGTGAGTTTCAGTTTCAAGCAGCTAGCGTAAACCGTGTTTGATGTATAATTCCAGATGCATGTATCCCTATAAGGGAAAAGGAAGTGAAACCTAAACATTCAAAAGCGTTCCTGCAAACGAACTTTTCAACCTAGAAGAACGAAATTTGGGTAGCTAAGTGCAACTGGTAAACTCATCTTTCCTGACAAGTATCATCAAGATCAGGTGAGTAATTATTTGCAGAGATTCCAGTTAACTTGGAGCTCTGTTGAAGCACTCTAAATGCTTTCTTAGGAAAGCGAATGTTCCTTGCCTCCACTTAGGACCACTTCACCAGGGAACCAATCACAGAGAGCACACCGGGAACTAATTGAGTGAGTCAAGCTTCAAGCAGCTGGCACAAACAGTGTTTGATTTAGAGCTCCAAATGCATGTATTCCTATAGGTTAAAATGATGAGAAACCCCCCAAATTCAATGTCTTCCTGAAAGCAAATGTTTCAACGTAGAAGAACGAAATTTTGGCAGCCAAATGCAACTCGTATGCTCATCTTTCTTACCTAGTATCAACAAGATCAAGTGAAAAAATATTCGCTGAAATTCCAGTAAACTTGGGAGTTTTGTGGAAGCTCTGCAAACACTTACATAAGAAAGTGTATTTTCCTTGCCTCTGCTTGGGGATACTTCAGCACGGGACAATGCATAAAGAGCCACTGAGAAGTCATTGAGTGGGCCAAGTTTCAAACAGGTATCACAAACTGTGTTTGATTGAGCATTCCAAATGCAGGTATTCCTATAGGGAAAAAAGAAGTTAAACCTGAAAATTCAAAGTGTTCCTGCAAAGGAACTCTTCAACATAAGATGACGAAATTTGGGCTGCCAAGTGCAACTCATCTACTCAGTTTTGCTGCCAAGTATCAACAAGATCGGGTGAAAAAATATCTGCTGAGAGTCCAGTAAACTCTGTTCTGTGGATGCTCTACAAACACTTTCAAATGAAAGTTTATTTTTCTCTGCTCTGCTTCGGTGTACATAAACCGGTAACAAAGCATAGAGAGCACAATGAGAATTCATTCAGTGAGTCAATTTTCAAGCAGCTAGCACAAACCGTGTTTGATTTCGATTTCCAAAAGCATGTATCCCTATAGGGGAAAATGTGGTAAAACCTAACTGATCCAAGTCATCCTGCAAAGGAATGATTCAGCCTAGCAGAACAAAATTTGTGCTGCCAAGAGCAACTGGTATACACATTTTTTCTACCAAGTATCAACAAGTTCGGGTGAATAAACATCTGCTGAGATTCCAGTAAACTCAGAGTTCTCTGCAGATTTTGCAAATGCTTTCAAATGAAAGTGTATGTTCCTTGCCACCGCTTAGAGCTACTACCACAGGGAACAAAGCATAGAGAGCACACCGAGAACGAATTGAGTGAGTCAAGTTTGAAGAAGCTAGCACAAACCGTGTTGGATATACAGTTCCAAATGCATGTATCCCCATAAGGGAAAAGGAAGTGAAACTTACAATTCAAAGTGCTCCTGCAAACGAACGCTTCAACCCTGAAGAACGAAATTTGGGCAGCCAAGTGAAACCGGTATACTCATCTTTGCTGCCAAGTATCATCAAGATCGGGTGAAAAAATTTTGCTGAGATTCCAGTAAACTCAGAGTTCTGTGGAAGCTCTGCAAACACTTTCAAATGAAAGTATATTTTCCTTGCCTCTGCTTAGGGCTACTTCAACAGGAAACAAAGCATAGAGAGTGCACTGAGAACTAACTGAGTGAGTCAAGTTTCATGCAGCTAGTACCAACCGCGTTTGAGTTAGAGTTCCAAATGCATGTATCCCTATAGGGGAAAATGAAGTGAAACCTCAAATTTCAAAGTGTTCCTGCAAACGAACTATTCAACCTAGAAGATCTAAATTTGGGCAGCCAAATGCAACCGGTCTACTTATCTTTGCTGTCGAGTAACAAGAAGTTAGGGTGAAAAAATATTTGCTGAGAATCCAGGAAACTCACAGTTCTGTGGAATCACTGCAAAGGCTTTCAAATGAAAGTTTCTTTCCCTTGCCTCTGCTTAGGGTTACTTCAACAGGAAACAAAGCATAGAGATCACACTGAGAACTAGTTGAGTGAGTTTCAGTTTCAAGTAGCTAGCGTAAACCGTGTTTGATGTATAATTCCAGATGCATGTATCCCTATAAGGGAAAAGGAAGTGAAACCTAAACATTCAAAAGCGTTCCTGCAAACGAACTTTTCAACCTAGAAGAACGAAATTTGGGTAGCTAAGTGCAACTGGTAAACTCATCTTTCCTGACAAGTATCATCAAGATCAGGTGAGTAATTATTTGCAGAGATTCCAGTTAACTTGGAGCTCTGTTGAAGCACTCTAAATGCTTTCTTAGGAAAGCGAATGTTCCTTGCCTCCACTTAGGACCACTTCACCAGGGAACCAATCACAGAGAGCACACCGGGAACTAATTGAGTGAGTCAAGCTTCAAGCAGCTGGCACAAACAGTGTTTGATTTAGAGCTCCAAATGCATGTATTCCTATAGGTTAAAATGATGAGAAACCCCCCAAATTCAATGTCTTCCTGAAGGCAAATGTTTCAACGTAGAAGAACGAAATTTTGGCAGCCAAATGCAACTCTTATGCTCATCTTTCTTACCTGGTATCAACAAGATCAAGTGAAAAAATATTCGCTGAAATTCCAGTAAACTTGGGAGTTTTGTGGAAGCTCTGCAAACACTTACATAAGAAAGTGTATTTTCCTTGCCTCTGCTTGGGGATACTTCAGCACGGGACAATGCATAAAGAGCCACTGAGAAGTCATTGAGTGGGCCAAGTTTCAAACAGGTATCACAAACTGTGTTTGATTGAGCATTCCAAATGCATGTATTCCTATAGGGAAAAAAGAAGTTAAACCTGAAAATTCAAAGTGTTCCTGCAAAGGAACTCTTCAACATAAGATGACGAAATTTGGGCTGCCAAGTGCAATTCATCTACTCAGTTTTGCTGCCAAGTATCAACAAGATCGGGTGAAAAAATATCTGCTGAGAGTCCAGTAAACTCTGTTCTGTGGATGCTCTACAAACACTTTCGAAGGAAAGTTTATTTTTCTCTGCTCTGCCTCGGTGTACATAAACCGGTAACAAAGCATAGAGAGCACAATGAGAATTCATTCAGTGAGTCAATTTTCAAGCAGCTAGCACAAACCGTGTTTGATTTCGATTTCCAAAAGCATGTATCCCTATAGAGGAAAATGTAGTAAAACCTAACTGATCCAAGTCATCCTGCAAAGGAATGATTCAGCCTAGCAGAACAAAATTTGTGCTGCCAAGAGCAACTGGTATACACATTTTTTCTACCAAGTATCAACAAGTTCGGGTGAATAAACATCTGCTGAGATTCCAGTAAACTCAGAGTTCTCTGCAGATTTTGCAAATGCTTTCAAATGAAAGTGTATGTTCCTTGCCACCGCTTAGAGCTACTACCACAGGGAACAAAGCATAGAGAGCACACCGAGAAGGAATTGAGTGAGTCAAGTTTGAAGAAGCTACCACAAACCGTGTTGGATATACAGTTCCAAATGCATGTATCCCCATAAGGGAAAAGGAAGTGAAACTTACAATTCAAAGTGCTCCTGCAAACGAACGCTTCAACCCTGAAGAACGAAATTTGGGCAGCCAAGTGAAACCGGTATACTCATCTTTGCTGCCAAGTATCATCAAGATCGGGTGAAAAAATTTTGCTGAGATTCCAGTAAACTCAGAGTTCTGTGGAAGCTCTGCAAACACTTTCAAATGAAAGTATATTTTCCTTGCCTCTGCTTAGGGCTACTTCAACAGGAAACAAAGCATAGAGAGTGCACTGAGAACTAACTGAGTGAGTCAAGTTTCATGCAGCTAGTACTAACCGCGTTTGAGTTAGAGTTCCAAATGCATGTATCCCTATAGGGGAAAATGAAGTGAAACCTCAAATTTCAAAGTGTTCCTGCAAACGAACTATTCAACCTAGAAGATCTAAATTTGGGCAGCCAAATGCAACCGGTCTACTTATCTTTGCTGTTGAGTAACAAGAAGTTAGGGTGAAAAAATATTTGCTGAGAATCCAGGAAACTCACAGTTCTGTGGAATCACTGCAAAGGCTTTCAAATGAAAGTTTCTTTCCCTTGCCTCTGCTTAGGGTTACTTCAACAGAAAACAAAGCATAGAGATCACACTGAGAACTAGTTGAGTGAGTTTCAGTTTCAAGCAGCTAGCGTAAACCGTGTTTGATGTGTAATTCCAGATGCATGTATCCCTATAAGGGAAAAGGAAGTGAAACCTAAACATTCAAAAGCGTTCCTGCAAACGAACTTTTCAACCTAGAAGAACGAAATTTGGGTAGCTAAGTGCAACTGGTAAACTCATCTTTCCTGACAAGTATCATCAAGATCAGGTGAGTAATTATTTGCAGAGATTCCAGTTAACTTGGAGCTCTGTTGAAGCACTCTAAATGCTTTCTTAGGAAAGCGAATGTTCCTTGCCTCCACTTAGGACCACTTCACCAGGGAACCAATCACAGAGAGCACACCGGGAACTAATTGAGTGAGTCAAGCTTCAAGCAGCTGGCACAAACAGTGTTTGATTTAGAGCTCCAAATGCATGTATTCCTATAGGTTAAAATGATGAGAAACCCCCCAAATTCAATGTCTTCCTGAAAGCAAATGTTTCAACGTAGAAGAACGAAATTTTGGCAGCCAAATGCAACTCGTATGCTCATCTTTCTTACCTAGTATCAACAAGATCAAGTGAAAAAATATTCGCTGAAATTCCAGTAAACTTGGGAGTTTTGTGGAAGCTCTGCAAACACTTACATAAGAAAGTGTATTTTCCTTGCCTCTGCTTGGGGATACTTCAGCAGGGGACAATGCATAAAGAGCCACTGAGAAGTCATTGAGTGGGCCAAGTTTCAAACAGGTATCACAAACTGTGTTTGATTGAGCATTCCAAATGCATGTATTCTTATAGGGAAAAAAGAAGTTAAACCTGAAAATTCAAAGTGTTCCTGCAAAGGAACTCTTCAAAATAAAATGACGAAATTTGGGCTGCCAAGTGCAATTCATCTACTCAGTTTTGCTGCCAAGTATCAACAAGATCGGGTGAAAAAATATCTGCTGAGAGTCCAGTAAAATCTGTTCTGTGGATGCTCTACAAACACTTTCAAAGGAAAGTTTATTTTTCTCTGCTCTGCCTCGGTGTACATAAACCGGTAACAAAGCACAGAGAGCACAATGAGAATTCATTCAGTGAGTCAATTTTCAAGCAGCTAGCACAAACCGTGTTTGATTTCGATTTCCAAAAGCATGTATCCCTATAGGGGAAAATGTAGTAAAACCTAACTGATCCAAGTCATCCTGCAAAGGAATGATTCAGCCTAGCGGAACAAAATTTGTGCTGCCAAGAGCAACTGGTATACACATTTTTTCTACCAAGTATCAACAAGTTCGGGTGAATAAACATTTGCTGAGATTCCAGTAAACTCAGAGTTCTCTGCAGATTTTGCAAATGCTTTCAAATGAAAGTGTATGTTCCTTGCCTCCGCTTAGAGCTACTACCACAGGGAACAAAGCATAGAGAGCACACCGAGAGCGAATTGAGTGAGTCAAATTTGAAGAAGCTAGCACAAACCGTGTTGGATATACAGTTCCAAATGCATGTATCCCCATAAGGGAAAAGGAAGTGAAACTTACAATTCAAAGTGCTCCTGCAAATGAACGCTTCAACCCTGAAGAACGAAATTTGGGCAGCCAAGTGAAACTGGTATACTCATCTTTGCTGCCAAGTATCATCAAGATCGGGTGAAAAAATTTTGCTGAGATTCCAGTAAACTCAGAGTTCTGTGGAAGCTCTGCAAACACTTTCAAATGAAAGTATATTTTCCTTGCCTCTGCGTAGGGCTACTTCAACAGGAAACAAAGAATAGAGAGTGCACTGAGAACTAACTGAGTGAGTCAAGTTTCATGCAGCTAGTACCAACCGCGTTTGAGTTAGAGTTCCAAATGCATGTATCCCTATAGGGGAAAATGAAGTGAAACCTCAAATTTCAAAGTGTTCCTGCAAAGGAACTATTCAACCTAGAAGATCTAAATTTGGGCAGCCAAATGCAACCGGTCTACTTATCTTTGCTGTCGAGTAACAAGAAGTTAGGGTGAAAAAATATTTGCTGAGAATCCAGGAAACTCACAGTTCTGTGGAATCACTGCAAAGGCTTTCAAATGAAAGTTTCTTTCCCTTGCCTCTGCTTAGGGTTACTTCAACAGAAAACAAAGCATAGAGATCACACTGAGAACTAGTTGAGTGAGTTTCAGTTTCAAGCAGCTAGCGTAAACCGTGTTTGATGTATAATTCCAGATGCATGTATCCCTATAAGGGAAAAGGAAGTGAAACCTAAACATTCAAAAGCGTTCCTGCAAACGAACTTTTCAACCTAGAAGAACGAAATTTGGGTAGCTAAGTGCAACTGGTAAACTCATCTTTCCTGACAAGTATCATCAAGATCAGGTGAGTAATTATTTGCAGAGATTCCAGTTAACTTGGAGCTCTGTTGAAGCACTCTAAATGCTTTCTTAGGAAAGCGAATGTTCCTTGCCTCCACTTAGGACCACTTCACCAGGGAACCAATCACAGAGAGCACACCGGGAACTAATTGAGTGAGTCAAGCTTCAAGCAGCTGGCACAAACAGTGTTTGATTTAGAGCTCCAAATGTATGTATTCCTATAGGTTAAAATGATGAGAAACCCCCCAAATTCAATGTCTTCCTGAAAGCAAATGTTTCAACGTAGAAGAACGAAATTTTGGCAGCCAAATGCAACTCGTATGCTCATCTTTCTTACCTCGTATCAACAAGATCAAGTGAAAAAATATTCGCTGAAATTCCAGTAAACTTGGGAGTTTTGTGGAAGCTCTGCAAACACTTACATAAGAAAGTGTATTTTCCTTGCCTCTGCTTGGGGATACTTCAGCAGGGGACAATGCATAAAGAGCCACTGAGAAGTCATTGAGTGGGCCAAGTTTCAAACAGGTATCACAAACTGTGTTTGATTGAGCATTCCAAATGCATGTATTCCTATAGGGAAAAAAGAAGTTAAACCTGAAAATTCAAAGTGTTCCTCCAAAGGAACTCTTCAACATAAGATGACGAAATTTGGGCTGCCAAGTGCAACTCATCTACTCAGTTTTGCTGCCAAGTATCAACAAGATCGGGTGAAAAAATATCTGCTGAGAGTCCAGTAAACTCTGTTCTGTGGATGCTCTACAAACACTTTCAAATGAAAGTTTATTTTTCTCTGCTCTGCTTCGGTGTACATAAACCGGTAACAAAGCATAGAGAGCACAATGAGAATTCATTCAGTGAGTGAATTTTCAAGCAGCTAGCACAAACCGTGTTTGATTTCGATTTCCAAAAGCATGTATCCCTATAGGGGAAAATGTAGTAAAACCTAACTGATCCAAGTCATCCTGCAAAGGAATGATTCAGCCTAGCAGAATAAAATTTGTGCTGCCAAGAGCAACTGGTATACACATTTTTTCTACCAAGTATCAACAAGTTCGGGTGAATAAACATTTGCTGAGATTCCAGTAAACTCAGAGTTCTCTGCAGATTTTGCAAATGCTTTCAAATGAAAGTGTATGTTCCTTGCCTCCGCTTAGAGCTACTACCACAGGGAACAAAGCATAGAGAGCACACCGAGAACGAATTGAGTGAGTCAAGTTTGAAGAAGCTAGCACAAACCGTGTTGGATATACAGTTCCAAATGCATGTATCCCCATAAGGGAAAAGGAAGTGAAACTTACAATTCAAAGTGCTCCTGCAAACGAACGCTTCAACCCTGAAGAACGAAATTTGGGCAGCCAAGTGAAACCGGTATACTCATCTTTGCTGCCAAGTATCATCAAGATCGGGTGAAAAAATTTTGCTGAGATTCCAGTAAACTCAGAGTTCTGTGGAAGCTCTGCAAACACTTTCAAATGAAAGTATATTTTCCTTGCCTCTGCTTAGGGCTACTTCAACAGGAAACAAAGCATAGAGAGGGCACTGAGAACTAACTGAGTGAGTCAAGTTTCATGCAGCTAGTACCAACCGCGTTTGAGTTAGAGTTCCAAATGCATGTATCCCTATACGGGAAAATGAAGTGAAACCTCAAATTTTAAAGTGTTCCCGCAAACGAACTATTCAACCTAGAAGATCTAAATTTGGGCAGCCAAATGCAACCGGTCTACTTATCTTTGCTGTCGAGTAACAAGAAGTTAGGGTGAAAAAATATTTGCTGAGAATCCAGGAAACTCACAGTTCTGTGGAATCACTGCAAAGTCTTTCAAATGAAAGTTTCTTTCCCTTGCCTCTGCTTAGGGTTACTTCAACAGGAAACAAAGCATAGAGATCACACTGAGAACTAGTTGAGTGAGTTTCAGTTTCAAGCAGCTAGCGTAAACCGTGTTTGATGTATAATTCCAGATGCATGTATCCCTATAAGGGAAAAGGAAGTGAAACCTAAACATTCAAAAGCGTTCCTGCAAACGAACTTTTCAACCTAGAAAAACGAAATTTGGGTAGCTAAGTGCAAATGGTAAACTCATCTTTCCTGACAAGTATCATCAAGATCAGGTGAGTAATTATTTGCAGAGATTCCAGTTAACTTGGAGCTCTGTTGAAGCACTCTAAATGCTTTCTTAGGAAAGCGAATGTTCCTTGCCTCCACTTAGGACCACTTCACCAGGGAACCACTCACAGAGAGCACACCGGGAACTAATTGAGTGAGTCAAGCTTCAAGCAGCTGGTACAAACAGTGTTTGATTTAGAGCTCCAAATGCATGTATAACTATAGGTTAAAATGATGAGAAATCCCCCAAATTCAATGTCTTCCTGAAAGCAAATGTTTCAACGTAGAAGAACGAAATTTTGGCAGCCAAATGCAACTCGTATGCTCATCTTTCTTACCTAGTATCAACAAGATCAAGTGAAAAAATATTCGCTGAAATTCCAGTAAACTTGTTAGTTTTGTGGAAGCTCTGCAAACACTTACATAAGAAAGTGTATTTTCCTTGCCTCTGCTTGGGGATACTTCAGCAGGGGACAATGCATAAAGAGCCACTGAGAAGTCATTGAGTGGGCCAAGTTTCAAACAGGTATCACAAACTGTGTTTGATTGAGCATTCCAAATGCATGTATTCCTATAGGGAAAAAAGAAGTTAAACCTGAAAATTCAAAGTGTTCCTGCAAAGGAACTCTTCAACATAAGATGACGAAATTTGGGCTGCCAAGTGCAACTCATCTACTCAGTTTTGCTGCCAAGTATCACAAGATCGGGTGAAAAAATACCTGCTGAGAGTCCAGTAAACTCTGTTCTGTGGATGCTCTACAAACACTTTCAAATGAAAGTTTATTTTTCTCTGCTCTGCTTCGGTGTACATAAACCGGTAACAAAGCATAGAGAGCACAATGAGAATTCATTCAGTGAGTGAATTTTCAAGCAGCTAGCACAAACCGTGTTTGATTTCGATTTCCAAAAGCATGTATCCCTATAGGGGAAAATGTAGTAAAACCTAACTGATCCAAGTCATCCTGCAAAGCAATGATTCAGCCTAGCAGAACAAAATTTGTGCTGCCAAGAGCAACTGGTATACACATTTTTTCTACCAAGTATCAACAAGTTCGGGTGAATAAACATTTGCTGAGATTCCAGTAAACTCAGAGTTCTCTGCAGATTTTGCAAATGCTTTCAAATGAAAGTGTATGTTCCTTGCCTCCGCTTAGAGCTACTACCACAGGGAACAAAGCATAGAGAGCACACTGAGAACGAATTGAGTGAGTCAAGTTTGAAGAAGCTAGCACAAACCGTGTTGGATATACAGTTCCAAATGCATGTATCCCCATAAGGGAAAAGGAAGTGAAACTTACAATTCAAAGTGCTCCTGCAAACGAACGCTTCAACCCTGAAGAACGAAATTTGGGCAGCCAAGTGAAACCGGTATACTCATCTTTGCTGCCAAGTATCATGAAGTTCGGGTGAAAAAATTTTGCTGAGATTCCAGTAAACTCAGAGTTCTGTGGAAGCTCTGCAAACACTTTCAAATGAAAGTATATTTTCCTTGCCTCTGCTTAGGGCTACTTCAACAGGAAACAAAGCATAGAGAGTGCACTGAGAACTAACTGAGTGAGTCAAGTTTCATGCAGCTAGTACCAACCGCGTTTGAGTTAGAGTTCCAAATGCATGTATCCCTATAGGGGAAAATGAAGTGAAACCTCAAAATTCAAAGTGTTCCTGCAAACGAACTATTCAACCTAGAAGATCTAAATTTGGGCAGCCAAATGCAACCGGTCTACTTATCTTTGCTGTCGAGTAACAAGAAGTTAGGGTGAAAAAATATTTGCTGAGAATCCAGGAAACTCACAGTTCTGTGGAATCACTGCAAAAGCTTTCAAATGAAAGTTTCTTTCCCTTGCCTCTGCTTAGGGTTACTTCAACAGAAAACAAAGCATAGAGATCACACTGAGAACTAGTTGAGTGAGTTTCAGTTTCAAGCAGCTAGCATAAACCGTGTTTGATGTATAATTCCAGATGCATGTATCCCTATAAGGGAAAAGGAAGTGAAACCTAAACATTCAAAAGCGTTCCTGCAAACGAACTTTTCAACCTAGAAGAACGAAATTTGGGTAGCTAAGTGCAACTGGTAAACTCATCTTTCCTGACAAGTATCATCAAGATCAGGTGAGTAATTATTTGCAGAGATTCCAGTTAACTTGGAGCTCTGTTGAAGCACACTAAATGCTTTCTTAGGAAAGTGAATGTTCCTTGCCTCCACTTAGGACCACTTCACCAGGGAACCAATCACAGAGAGCACACCGGGAACTAATTGAGTGAGTCAAGCTTCAAGCAGCTGGCACAAACAGTGTTTGATTTAGAGCTCCAAATGCATGTATTCCTATAGGTTAAAATGATGAGAAATCCCCCAAATTCAATGTCTTCCTGAAAGCAAATGTTTCAACGTAGAAGAACGAAATTTTGGCAGCCAAATGCAACTGGTATGCTCATCTTTCTTACCTAGTATCAACAAGATCAGGTGAAAAAATATTCGCTGAAATTCCAGTAAACTTGGGAGTTTTGTGGAAGCTCTGCAAACACTTACATAAGAAAGTGTATTTTCCTTGCCTCTGCTTGGGGATACTTCAGCACGGGACAATGCATAAAGAGCCACTGAGAAGTCATTGAGTGGGCCAAGTTTCAAACAGGTATCACAAACTGTGTTTGATGGAGCATTCCAAATGCATGTATTCCTATAGGGAAAAAAGAAGTTAAACCTGAAAATTCAAAGTGTTCCTCCAAAGGAACTCTTCAACATAAGATGACGAAATTTGGGCTGCCAAGTGCAACTCATCTACTCCGTTTTGCTGCCAAGTATCAACAAGATCGGGTGAAAAAATATCTGCTGAGAGTCCAGTAAACTCTGTTCTGTGGATGCTCTACAAACACTTTCAAATGAAAGTTTATTTTTCTCTGCTCTGCTTCGGTGTACATAAACCGGTAACAAAGCATAGAGAGCACAATGCGAATTCATTCAGTGAGTCAATTTTCAAGCAGCTAGCACAAACCGTGTTTGATTTCGATTTCCAAAAGCATGTATCCCTATAGGGGAAAATGTAGTAAAACCTAACTGATCCAAGTCATCCTGCAAAGGAATGATTCAGCCTAGCAGAACAAAATTTGTGCTGCCAGGAGCAACTGGTATACACATTTTTTCTACCAAGTATCAACAAGTTCGGGTGAATAAACATTTGCTGAGATTCCAGTAAACTCAGAGTTCTCTGCAGATTTTGCAAATGCTTTCAAATGAAAGTGTATGTTCCTTGCCTCCGCTTAGAGCTACTACCACAGGGAACAAAGCATAGAGAGCACACCGAGAAAGAATTGAGTGAGTCAAGTTTGAAGAAGCTAGCACAAACCCGTGTTGGATATACAGTTCCAAATGCATGTATCCCCATAAGGGAAAAGGAAGTGAAACTTACAATTCAAAGTGCTCCTGCAAACGAACGCTTCAACCCTGAAGAACGAAATTTGGGCAGCCAAGTGAAACCGGTATACTCATCTTTGCTGCCAAGTATCATGAAGAACGGGTGAAAAAATTTTGCTGAGATTCCAGTAAACTCAGAGTTCTGTGGAAGCTCTGCAAACACTTTCAAATGAAAGTATATTTTCCTTGCCTCTGCTTAGGGCTACTTCAACAGGAAACAAAGCATAGAGAGTGCACTGAGAACTAACTGAGTGAGTCAAGTTTCATGCAGCTAGTACCAACCGCGTTTGAGTTAGAGTTCCAAATGCATGTATCCCTATAGGGGAAAATGAAGTGAAACCTCAAATTTCAAAGTGTTCCTGCAAACGAACTATTCAACCTAGAAGATCTAAATTTGGGCAGCCAAATGCAACCGGTCTACTTATCTTTGCTGTCGAGTAACAAGAAGTTAGGGTGAAAAAATATTGCTGAGAATCCAGGAAAACTCACAGTTCTGTGGAATCACTGCAAAGGCTTTCAAATGAAAGTTTCTTTCCCTTGCCTCTGCTTAGGGTTACTTCAACAGGAAACAAAGCATAGAGATCACACTGAGAACTAGTTGAGTGAGTTTCAGTTTCAAGCAGCTAGCGTAAACCGTGTTTGATGTATAATTCCAGATGCATGTATCCCTATAAGGGAAAAGGAAGTGAAACCTAAACATTCAAAAGCGTTCCTGCAAACGAACTTTTCAACCTAGAAGAACGAAATTTGGGTAGCTAAGTGCAACTGGTAAACTCATCTTTCCTGACAAGTATCATCAAGATCAGGTGAGTAATTATTTGCAGAGATTCCAGTTAACTTGGAGCTCTGTTGAAGCACTGTAAATGCTTTCTTAGGAAAGCGAATGTTCCTTGCCTCCACTTAGGACCACTTCACCAGGGAACCAATCACAGAGAGCACACCGGGAACTAATTGAGTGAGTCAAGCTTCAAGCAGCTGGCACAAACAGTGTTTGATTTAGAGCTCCAAATGCATGTATTCCTATAGGTTAAAATGATGAGAAACCCCCCAAATTCAATGTCTTCCTGAAAGCAAATGTTTCAACGTAGAAGAACGAAATTTTGGCAGCCAAATGCAACTCGTATGCTCATCTTTCTTACCTAGTATCAACAAGATCAAGTGAAAAAATATTCGCTGAAATTCCAGTAAACTTGGGAGTTTTGTGGAAGCTCTGCAAACACCTACATAAGAAAGTGTATTTTCCTTGCCTCTGCTTGGGGATACTTCAGCAGGGGACAATGCATAAAGAGCCACTGAGAAGTCATTGAGTGGGCCCAGTTTCAACAGGTATCACAAACTGTGTTTGATTGAGCATTCCAAATGCATGTATTCCTAGAGGGAAAAAAGAAGTTAAACCTGAAAATTCAAAGTGTTCCTGCAAAGGAACTCTTCAACATAAGATGACGAAATTTGGGCTGCCAAGTGCAATTCATCTACTCAGTTTTGCTGCCAAGTATCAACAAGATCGGGTGAAAAATATCTGCTGAGAGTCCAGTAAACTCTGTTCTGTGGATGCTCTACAAACACTTTCAAATGAAAGTTTATTTTTCTCTGCTCTGCTTCGGTGTACATAAACCGGTAACAAAGCGTAGAGAGCACAATGAGAATTCATTCAGTGAGTCAATTTTCAAGCAGCTAGCACAAACCTTGTTTGATTTCGATTTCCAAAAGCATGTATCCCTATAGGGGAAAATGTAGTAAAACCTAACTGATCCAAGTCATCCTGCAAAGGAATGATTCAGCCTAGCAGAACAAAATTTGTGCTGCCAAGAGCAACTGGTATACACATTTTTTCTACCAAGTATCAACAAGTTCGGGTGAATAAACATTTGCTGAGATTCCAGTAAACTCAGAGTTCTCTGCAGATTTTGCAAATGCTTTCAAATGAAAGTGTATGTTCCTTGCCTCCGCTTAGAGCTACTACCACAGGGAACAAAGCATAGAGAGCACACCGAGAACGAATTGAGTGAGTCAAGTTTGAAGAAGCTAGCACAAACCGTGTTGGATATACAGTTCCAAATGCATGTATCCCCATAAGGGAAAAGGAAGTGAAACTTACAATTCAAAGTGCTCCTGCAAACGAACGCTTCAACCCTGAAGAACGAAATTTGGGCAGCCAAGTGAAACCGGTATACTCATCTTTGCTGCCACGTATCATCAAGATCGGGTGAAAAAATTTTGCTGAGATTCCAGTAAACTCAGAGTTCTGTGGAAGCTCTGCAAACACTTTCAAATGAAAGTATATTTTCCTTGCCTCTGCTTAGGGCTACTTCAACAGGAAACAAAGCATAGAGAGTGCACTGAGAACTAACTGAGTGAGTCAAGTTTCATGCAGCTAGTACCAACCGCGTTTGAGTTAGAGTTCCAAATGCATGTATCCCTATAGGGGAAAATGAAGTGAAACCTCAAATTTCAAAGTGTTCCTGCAAACGAACTATTCAACCTAGAAGATCTAAATTTGGGCAGCCAAATGCAACTGGTCTACTTATCTTTGCTGTCGAGTAACAAGAAGTTAGGGTGAAAAAAATATTTGCTGAGAATCCAGGAAACTCACAGTTCTGTGGAATCACTGCAAAGGCTTTCAAATGAAAGTTTCTTTCCCTTGCCTCTGCTTAGGGTTACTTCAACAGGAAACAAAGCATAGAGATCACACTGAGAACTAGTTCAGTGAGTTTCAGTTTCAAGCAGCTAGCGTAAACCGTGTTTGATGTATAATTCCAGATGCATGTATCCCTATAAGGGAAAAGGAAGTGAAACCTAAACATTCAAAGCGTTCCTGCAAACAAACTTTTCAACCTAGAAGAACGAAATTTGGGTAGCTAAGTGCAACTGGTAAACTCATCTTTCCTGACAAGTATCATCAAGATCAGGTGAGTAATTATTTGCAGAGATTCCAGTTAACTTGGAGCTCTGTTGAAGCACTCTAAATGCTTTCTTAGGAAAGCGAATGTTCCTTGCCTCCACTTAGGACCACTTCACCAGGGAACCAATCACAGAGAGCACACCGGGAACTAATTGAGTGAGTCAAGCTTCAAGCAGCTGGCACAAACAGTGTTTGATTTAGAGCTCCAAATGTATGTATTCCTATAGGTTAAAATGATGAGAAACCCCCCAAATTCAATGTCTTCCTGAAAGCAAATGTTTCAACGTAGAAGAACGAAATTTTGGCAGCCAAATGCAACTCGTATGCTCATCTTTCTTACCTCGTATCAACAAGATCAAGTGAAAAAATATTCGCTGAAATTCCAGTAAACTTGGGAGTTTTGTGGAAGCTCTGCAAACACTTACATAAGAAAGTGTATTTTCCTTGCCTCTGCTTGGGTATACTTCAGCAGGGGACAATGCATAAAGAGCCACTGAGAAGTCATTGAGTGGGCCAAGTTTCAAACAGGTATCACAAACTGTGTTTGATTGAGCATTCCAAATGCATGTATTCCTATAGGGAAAAAAGAAGTTAAACCTGAAAATTCAAAGTGTTCCTCCAAAGGAACTCTTCAACATAAGATGACGAAATTTGGGCTGCCAAGTGCAACTCATCTACTCAGTTTTGCTGCCAAGTATCAACAAGATCGGGTGAAAAAAATATCTGCTGAGAGTCCAGTAAACTCTGTTCTGTGGATGCTCTACAAACACTTTCAAATGAAAGTTTATTTTTCTCTGCTCTGCTTCGGTGTACATAAACCGGTAACAAAGCATAGAGAGCACAATGAGAATTCATTCAGTGAGTCAATTTTCAAGCAGCTAGCACAAACCGTGTTTGATTTCGATTTCCAAAAGCATGTATCCCTATAGGGGAAAATGTAGTAAAACCTAACTGATCCAAGTCATCCTGCAAAGGAATGATTCAGCCTAGCAGAATAAAATTTGTGCTGCCAAGAGCAACTGGTATACACATTTTTTCTACCAAGTATCAACAAGTTCGGGTGAATAAACATTTGCTGAGATTCCAGTAAACTCAGAGTTCTCTGCAGATTTTGCAAATGCTTTCAAATGAAAGTGTATGTTCCTTGCCTCCGCTTAGAGCTACTACCACAGGGAACAAAGCATAGAGAGCACACCGAGAACGAATTGAGTGAGTCAAGTTTGAAGAAGCTAGCACAACCGTGTTGGATATACAGTTCCAAATGCATGTATCCCCATAAGGGAAAAGGAAGTGAAACTTACAATTCAAAGTGCTCCTGCAAACGAACGCTTCAACCCTGAAGAACGAAATTTGGGCAGCCAAGTGAAACCGGTATACTCATCTTTGCTGCCAAGTATCATCAAGATCGGGTGAAAAAATTTTGCTGAGATTCCAGTAAACTCAGAGTTCTGTGGAAGCTCTGCAAACACTTTCAAATGAAAGTATATTTTCCTTGCCTCTGCTTAGGGCTACTTCAACAGGAAACAAAGCATAGAGAGGGCACTGAGAACTAACTGAGTGAGTCAAGTTTCATGCAGCTAGTACCAACCGCGTTTGAGTTAGAGTTCCAAATGCATGTATCCCTATACGGGAAAATGAAGTGAAACCTCAAATTTTCAAAGTGTTCCCGCAAACGAACTATTCAACCTAGAAGATCTAAATTTGGGCAGCCAAATGCAACCGGTCTACTTATCTTTGCTGTCGAGTAACAAGAAGTTAGGGTGAAAAAATATTTGCTGAGAATCCAGGAAACTCACAGTTCTGTGGAATCACTGCAAAGGCTTTCAAATGAAAGTTTCTTTCCCTTGCCTCTGCTTAGGGTTACTTCAACAGAAAACAAAGCATAGAGATCACACTGAGAACTAGTTCAGTGAGTTTCAGTTTCAAGCAGCTAGCGTAAACCGTGTTTGATGTATAATTCCAGATGCATGTATCCCTATAAGGGAAAAGGAAGTGAAACCTAAACATTCAAAAGCGTTCCTGCAAACGAACTTTTCAACCTAGAAGAACGAAATTTGGGTAGCTAAGTGCAACTGGTAAACTCATCTTTCCTGACAAGTATCATCAAGATCAGGTGAGTAATTATTTGCAGAGATTCCAGTTAACTTGGAGCTCTGTTGAAGCACTCTAAATGCTTTCTTAGGAAAGCGAATGTTCCTTGCCTCCACTTAGGACCACTTCACCAGGGAACCAATCACAGAGAGCACACCGGGAACTAATTGAGTGAGTCAAGCTTCAAGCAGCTGGCACAAACAGTGTTTGATTTAGAGCTCCAAATGTATGTATTCCTATAGGTTAAAATGATGAGAAACCCCCCAAATTCAATGTCTTCCTGAAAGCAAATGTTTCAACGTAGAAGAACGAAATTTTGGCAGCCAAATGCAACTCGTATGCTCATCTTTCTTACCTCGTATCAACAAGATCAAGTGAAAAAATATTCGCTGAAATTCCAGTAAACTTGGGAGTTTTGTGGAAGCTCTTGCAAACACTTACATAAGAAAGTGTATTTTCCTTGCCTCTGCTTGGGTATACTTCAGCAGGGGACAATGCATAAAGAGCCACTGAGAAGTCATTGAGTGGGCCAAGTTTCAAACAGGTATCACAAACTGTGTTTGATTGAGCATTCCAAATGCATGTATTCCTATAGGGAAAAAAGAAGTTAAACCTGAAAATTCAAAGTGTTCCTCCAAAGGAACTCTTCAACATAAGATGACGAAATTTGGGCTGCCAAGTGCAACTCATCTACTCAGTTTTGCTGCCAAGTATCAACAAGATCGGGTGAAAAAATATCTGCTGAGAGTCCAGTAAACTCTGTTCTGTGGATGCTCTACAAACACTTTCAAATGAAAGTTTATTTTTCTCTGCTCTGCTTCGGTTGTACATAAACCGGTAACAAAGCATAGAGAGCACAATGAGAATTCATTCAGTGAGTGAATTTTCAAGCAGCTAGCACAAACCGTGTTTGATTTCGATTTCCAAAAGCATGTATCCCTATAGGGGAAAATGTAGTAAAACCTAACTGATCCAAGTCATCCTGCAAAGGAATGATTCAGCCTAGCAGAATAAAATTTGTGCTGCCAAGAGCAACTGGTATACACATTTTTTCTACCAAGTATCAACAAGTTCGGGTGAATAAACATTTGCTGAGATTCCAGTAAACTCAGAGTTCTCTGCAGATTTTGCAAATGCTTTCAAATGAAAGTGTATGTTCCTTGCCTCCGCTTAGAGCTACTACCACAGGGAACAAAGCATAGAGAGCACACCGAGAACGAATTGAGTGAGTCAAGTTTGAAGAAGCTAGCACAAACCGTGTTGGATATACAGTTCCAAATGCATGTATCCCCATAAGGGAAAAGGAAGTGAAACTTACAATTCAAAGTGCTCCTGCAAACGAACGCTTCAACCCTGAAGAACGAAATTTGGGCAGCCAAGTGAAACCGGTATACTCATCTTTGCTGCCAAGTATCATCAAGATCGGGTGAAAAAATTTTGCTGAGATTCCAGTAAACTCAGAGTTCTGTGGAAGCTCTGCAAACACTTTCAAATGAAAGTATATTTTCCTTGCCTCTGCTTAGGGCTACTTCAACAGGAAACAAAGCATAGAGAGGGCACTGAGAACTAACTGAGTGAGTCAAGTTTCATGCAGCTAGTACCAACCGCGTTTGAGTTAGAGTTCCAAATGCATGTATCCCTATACGGGAAAATGAAGTGAAACCTCAAATTTCAAAGTGTTCCCGCAAACGAACTATTCAACCTAGAAGATCTAAATTGGGCAGCCAAATGCAACCGGTCTACTTATCTTTGCTGTCGAGTAACAAGAAGTTAGGGTGAAAAAAATATTTGCTGAGAATCCAGGAAACTCACAGTTCTGTGGAATCACTGCAAAGGCTTTCAAATGAAAGTTTCTTTCCCTTGCCTCTGCTTAGGGTTACTTCAACAGAAAACAAAGCATAGAGATCACACTGAGAACTAGTTCAGTGAGTTTCAGTTTCAAGCAGCTAGCGTAAACCGTGTTTGATGTATAATTCCAGATGCATGTATCCCTATAAGGGAAAAGGAAGTGAAACCTAAACATTCAAAAGCGTTCCTGCAAACGAACTTTTCAACCTAGAAGAACGAAATTTGGGTAGCTAAGTGCAACTGGTAAACTCATCTTTCCTGACAAGTATCATCAAGATCAGGTGAGTAATTATTTGCAGAGATTCCAGTTAACTTGGAGCTCTGTTGAAGCACTCTAAATGCTTTCTTAGGAAAGCGAATGTTCCTTGCCTCCACTTAGGACCACTTCACCAGGGAACCAATCACAGAGAGCACACCGGGAACTAATTGAGTGAGTCAAGCTTCAAGCAGCTGGCACAAACAGTGTTTGATTTAAGAGCTCCAAATGTATGTATTCCTATAGGTTAAAATGATGAGAAACCCCCCAAATTCAATGTCTTCCTGAAAGCAAATGTTTCAACGTAGAAGAACGAAATTTTGGCAGCCAAATGCAACTCGTATGCTCATCTTTCTTACCTCGTATCAACAAGATCAAAGTGAAAAAATATTCGCTGAAAATTCCAGTAAACTTGGGAGTTTTGTGGAAGCTCTGCAAACACTTACATAAGAAAGTGTATTTTCCTTGCCTCTGCTTGGGTATACTTCAGCAGGGGACAATGCATAAAGAGCCACTGAGAAGTCATTGAGTGGGCCAAGTTTCAAACAGGTATCACAAACTGTGTTTGATTGAGCATTCCAAATGCATGTATTCCTATAGGGAAAAAAGAAGTTAAACCTGAAAATTCAAAGTGTTCCTCCAAAGGAACTCTTCAACATAAGATGACGAAATTTGGGCTGCCAAGTGCAACTCATCTACTCAGTTTTGCTGCCAAGTATCAACAAGATCGGGTGAAAAAATATCTGCTGAGAGTCCAGTAAACTCTGTTCTGTGGATGCTCTACAAAACACTTTCAAATGAAAGTTTATTTTTCTCTGCTCTGCTTCGGTGGTA
>NW_027287845.1:0-49426 GCF_047511675.1 Marmota flaviventris | reverse complement strand
TCAGGGAGTCAAGTTTCAAGGCAGCTAGCACAAACGTGGGTTTGATTAGATTTCCAAAAGCATGTATCCCTATAGGGGAAAATGCAGTAAACCTAACTAATCAAAGTCATCCTGCAAAGAATGATTCAACCTAGCAGAACAAAATTTGTGCTGCAAGAGCAAATGGTATACACTTTTTTTCTACCAAGTATCAACAAGTTCGGGTGAAAATATTTGCTGAGATTCCAGTAAACTCAGAGTTCTGTGGAAGCTTTGCAAATGCTTTCAAATGAAAGTGTATGTTCCTTGCCTCTGCTTTAGAGCTACTACCACAGGGAACAAAGCGTAGGAGCACACCGAGAACTAATTGAGTGAGTCGTGTTGAAGAAGCTAGCACCAACCGTGTTGGTATACAGTTCCAAACGCATGTATCCCTATAAGGAAAAAGGAAGTGAAACTTAGAATTCAAAGTGCTCCTGCACACGAACGCTTCAACCCTGAAGAACGAAAATTGGGCAGCCAAGTGAAACCAGTATACTCATCTTTGCTGCCAAGTATCATCAAGATCCGGTGAAAAAGCTTTGCTGAGATTCCAGTAAACTCAGGATTCGGTGGAAGCTCTGCAAACACTTGAAAATGAAAGTATATTTTCCTTGCCACTGCTTAGGGCTACTTCAACAGGAAACAAAGCATAGAGAGCGCACTGAGAACTAACCGGTGAGTCAAGTTTCGTGCAGCAGTACAAACCGCGTCTGAGTTAGAGTTCCAAATGCATGTATCCCTATAGGGGAAAATGAAGTGAAACCTACGACTTCAAAGTGTTCCTGCAAACGAACTATTCAACCTAGAAGATCTAAATTTGGGCAGCCAAATGCAACCGGTCTACTTATCTTTCCTGTCGAGTAACAACAAGTTAGGGTGAAAAAATATTTGCTGAGATTCCAGGGAAAACTCAAAGTTCTGTGGAATCACTGCAAATGCTTTCAAATGAAAGTTTCTTTCCCTAGCCTCGGCTTAGGGTTACTTCAACAGAAAACCAAGCACAGAGATCGCACTGAGAACTAGTTGAGTGAGTTTCAGTTTCAAGCTGCTAGCATCAACCGCGTTTGATGTATAATTCCAAATGCATGTATCCCTATAAGGAAAAGTGAAGTGAAGCCTAAAATTCAAAAGTGTTCCTGCAAACGAACTTTTGAACCTGGAAGAACGAAATTTGGGTAGCTAAGTGCAACTGCTATACTCATCTTTCCTGACAAGTATCATCAAGATCAGGTGAGTAAATATTTGCAGAGACTCCAGTTAACTTGGAGCTCTGTTGAAGCACTGTAAATGGTTTCTAAGGAAGCGTACGTTCCTTGCCTCCGGCTTAAGGACCACTTCACCAGGGAACAAAGCACAGAGAGCACACCAGGAACTAATTGAGTGAGTCAAGCTTCAAGCAGCTAGCACAAACAGTGTTTGATTTAGAGTTCCAAATGCGTGTATTCCTTCACAGGTTAAAATGAAGAGAAACCCCAGAATTCAATGTCTTCCTGAAAGCAAATGCTTCAACGTAGAAGAACGAAATTTTGGCAGCCAAATGCAACTGGTATGCTCATCTTTCTTACCTAGTATCAACAAGATCAAGTGAAAAAATATTCGCTGAAATTCAGTAAACTTGGGAGTTTTGTGGAAGCTCTGCAAAGACTCCCATAAGAAAGTGTATTTTCCTTGCCTCTGCTTGGGGATACTTCAGCAGGGGACAATGCATACAGAGCCCCTGAGAACTAAATTGAGTGGGCCAAGTTTCAAACAGGTATCACAAACTGTGTTTGATTGAGCATTCCAAATGCATGTATTCATAGAGGAAAAAGAAGTTCAACCTGAAAATTCAAAGTGTTCCTGCAAAGGAACCCTTCAACATAAGATTACGCAATTTGGGCTGCCAGGTGCAACTCATATACTCATTTTTGCTGCCAAGTATCAACAAGATCGGGTGAAAAATATTTGCTGAGAGTCAGTAAACTCTGAGTTCCTGATGGATGCTCTACAAACTTTCAAATGATAGGTTTATTTTTCTTTGCTCTGCTAGGGGTACATAAACCGGTAACAAAGCACAGAGAGCACAACGAGAATTCATTCAGGGAGTCAAGTTTCAAGCAGCTAGCACAAACTGTGTTGATTTAGATTCCAAAAGCATGTATCCCTATAGGGGAAAATGCAGTAAAACCTAACTAATCAAAGTCATCCTGCAAAGGAATGATTCAACCTAGGCAGAACAAAATTTGTGCTGCCAAGAGCAACTGGTATACACTTTTTTTCTACCAAGTATCAACAAGTTCGGGTGAAATAAATATTTGCTGAGATTCCAGTAAACACAGAGTTCTGTGGAAGCTTTGCAAATGCTTTCAAATGAAAGTGTATGTTCCTTGCCTCTGCTTAGAGCTACTACCACAGGGAACAAAGCGTAGAGAGCACACCGAGAACTAATTGAGTGAGTCGTGTTTGAAGAAGCTAGCACCAACCGTGTTTGGTATACAGTTCCAAACGCATGTATCCCTATAAGGAAAAAGGAAGTGAAACTTAGAATTCAAAGTGCTCCTGCACACGAACGCTTCAACCCTGAAGAACGAAATTTGGGCAGCCAAGTGAAACCAGTATACTCATCTTTGCTGCCAAGTATCATCAAGATCCCGGTGAAAAAAGCTTTGCTGAGATTCCAGTAAACTCAGAGTTCGGTGGAGCTCTGCAAACACTTGAAAATGAAAGTATATTTTCCTTGCCACTGCTTAGGGCTACTTCAACAGGAAACAAATCATAGAGAGCGCACTGAGAACTAACCGAGTGAGTCAAGTTTCGTGCAGCTAGTACAAACCGCGTCTGAGTTAGAGTTCCAAATGCATGTATCCCTATAGGGAAAATGAAGTGAAACCTACGACTTCAAAGTGTTCCTGTAAACGAACTATTCAACCCAGAAGATCTAAATTTGGGCAGCCAAATGCAACCGGTCTACTTATCTTTCCTGTCGCGTAACAACAAGTTAGGGTGAGAAAATATTTGCTGAGATTCCAGGAAAACTCAAAGTTCTGTGGAATCACTGCAAATGCTTTCAAATGAAAGTTTCTTTCCCTAGCCTCGGCTTAGGGTTACTTCAACAGAAAACAAAGCACAGAGATCGCACTGAGAACTAGTTGAGTGAGTTTCAGTTTCAAGCAACTAGCATCAACCGCGTTTGATGTATAATTCCAAATGCATGTATCCCTATAAGGAAAAGTGAAGTGAAGCCTAAAAATTCAAAAGTGTTCCTGCAAACGAACTTTTGAACCTGGAAGAACGAAATTTGGGTTGCTAAGTGCAACTGCTATACTCATCTTTCCTGACAAGTATCATCAAGATCAGGTGAGTAAATATTTGCAGAGATTCCAGTTAACTTGGAGCTCTGTTGAAGCACTGTAAATGGTTTCTAAGGAAAGCGTACGTTCCTTGCCTCCGCTTAGGACCACTTCACCAGGGAACAAAGCACAGAGAGCACACCAGGAACTAATTGAGTGAGTCAAGCTTCAAGCAGCTAGCACAAACAGTGTTTGATTTAGAGTTCCAAATGCGTGTATTCCTACAGGGTAAAATGAAGAGAAACCCCCAGAATTCAATGTCTTCCTGAAAGCAAATGCTTCAACGTAGAAGAACGAAATTTTGGCAGCCAAATGCAACTGGTATTGCTCATCTTTCTTACCTAGTATCAACAAGATCAAGTTGAAAAAATATTCGCTGAAATTCCAGTAAACTTGGGGAGTTTTGTGGAAGCTCTGCAAAGACTTCCATAAGAAAGTGTATTTTCCTTGCCTCTGCTTGGGGATACTT
Organism: Marmota flaviventris; assembly: GCF_047511675.1. Lineage (NCBI taxonomy): Eukaryota > Metazoa > Chordata > Mammalia > Rodentia > Sciuridae > Marmota > Marmota flaviventris. The sequence continues at coordinate 45,607 of NW_027287845.1, read as the reverse complement.
CAGCAGGGGACAATGCATACAGAGCCCCTGAGAACTAAATTGAGTGGGCCAAGTTTCAAACAGGTATCACAAACTGTGTTTGATTGAGCATTCCCAAATGCATGTATTCATAGAGGGAAAAAGAAGTTAAACCTGAAAATTCAAAGTATTCCTGCAAAGGAACCCTTCAACATAAGATTACGCAAATTTGGGCTGCAAGTGCAACTCATATACTCATTTTTGCTGCCAAGTATCAACAAGATCGGATATTTGCTGAGAGTCAGTAAACTCTGAGTTCTGTGGATGCTCTACAAACACTTTCAAATGAAGGTTTATTTTTCTTTGCTCTGCTTAGGGGTACATAAACCGGTAACAAAGCATAGAGAGCACAACGAGAATTCATTCAGGGAGTCAAGTTTCAAGCAGCTAGCACAAACCCGTGTTTGATTTAGATTTCCAAAAGCATGTATCCCTATAGGGGAAAATGCAGTAAAACCTAACTAATCAAAGTCATCCTGCAAAGGAATGATTCAACCTAGCAGAACAAAATTTGTGCTGCCAAGAGCAAATGGTATACACTTTTTTGCTACCAAGTATCAACAAGTTCGGGTGAATAAATATTTGCTGAGATTCCAGTAAACTCAGAGTTCTGTGGAAGCTTTGCAAATGCTTTCAAATGAAAGTGTATGTTCCTTGCCTCTGCTTAGAGCTACTACCACAGGGAACAAAGCGTAGAGAGCACACTGAGAACTAATTGAGTGAGTCGTGTTTGAAGAAGCTAGCACCAACCGTGTTTGGTATACAGTTCCAAACGCATGTATCCCTATAAGGAAAAAGGAAGTGAAACTTAGAATTCAAAGTGCTCCTGCACACGAACGCTTCAACCCTGAAGAACGAAATTTGGGCAGCCAAGTGAAACCAGTATACTCATCTTTGCTGCCAAGTATCATCAAGATCTGGTGAAAAAAGCTTTGCTGAGATTCCAGTAAACTCAGAGTTCGGTGGAAGCTCTGCAAACACTTGAAAATGAAAGTATATTTTCCTTGCCACTGCTTAGGGCTACTTCAACAGGAAACAAAGCATAGAGAGCGCACTGAGAACTAACCGAGTGAGTCAAGTTTCGTGCAGCTAGTACAAACCGCGTCTGAGTTAGAGTTCCAAATGCATGTATCCCTTTAGGGGAAAATGAAGTGAAACCAACGACTTCAAAGTGTTCCTGCAAACGAACTATTCAACCTAGAAGATCTAAATTTGGGCAGCCAAATGCAACCGGTCTACTTATCTTTCCTGTCGCGTAACAACAAGTTAGGGTGAGAAAATATTTGCTGAGATTCCAGGAAAACTCAAAGTTCTGTGGAATCACTGCAAATGCTTTCAAATGAAGTTTCTTTCCCTAGCCTCGGCTTAGGGTTACTTCAACAGAAAACAAAGCACAGAGATCGCACTGAGAACTAGTTGAGTGAGTTTCAGTTTCAAGCAGCTAGCATCAACCGCGTTTGATGTATAATTCCAAATGCATGTATCCCTATAAGGAAAAGTGAAGTGAAGCCTAAAAATTCAAAAGTGTTCCTGCAAACGAACTTTTGAACCTGGAAGAACGAAATTTGGGTAGCTAAGTGCAACTGCTATACTCATCTTTCCTGACAAGTATCATCAAGATCAGGTGAGTAAATATTTGCAGAGATTCCAGTTAACTTGGAGCTCTGTTGAAGCACTGTAAATGGTTTCTAAGGAAAGCGTACGTTCCTTGCCTCCGCTTAGGACCACTTCACCAGGGAACAAAGCACAGAGAGCACACCAGGAACTAATTGAGTGAGTCAAGCTTCAAGCAGCTAGCACAAACAGTGTTGATTTAGAGTTCCAAATGCGTGTATTCCTACAGGTAAAATGAAGAGAAACCCCCAGAATTCAATGTCTTCCTGAAAGCAAATGCTTCAACGTAGAAGAACGAAATTTTGGCAGCCAAATGCAACTGGTATGCTCATCTTTCTTACCTAGTATCAACAAGATCAAGGGAAAAAATATTCGCTGAAATTCCAGTAAACTTGGGAGTTTTGTGGAAGCTGTGCAAAGACTTCCCATAAGAAAGTGTATTTTCCTTGCCTCTGCTTGGGGATACTTCAGCAGGGGACAATGCATACAGAGCCCCTGAGAACTAAATTGAGTGGGCCAAGTTTCAAACAGGTATCACAAACTGTGTTTGATTGAGCATTCCAAATGCATGTATTCATAGAGGGAAAAAGAAGTTAAACCTGAAAATTCAAAGTGTTCCTGCAAAGGAACCCTTCAACATAAGATTACGCAATTTGGGCTGCCAAGTGCAACTCATATACTCATTTTTGCTGCCAAGTATCAACAAGATCGGGTGAAAAAATATTTGCTGAGAGTCAGTAAACTCTGAGTTCTGTGGATGCTCTACAAACACTTTCAAATGAAGGTTTATTTTTCTTTGCTCTGCTTAGGGGTACATAAACCGGTAACAAAGCATAGAGAGCACAATGAGAATTCATTCAGGGAGTCAAGTTTCAAGCAGCTAGCACAAACCGTGTTTGATTTAGATTTCCAAAAGCATGTATCCCTATAGGGGAAAATGCAGTAAAACCTAACTAATCAAAGTCATCCTGCAAAGGAATGATTCAACCTAGCAGAACAAAATTTGTGCTGCCAAGAGCAACTGGTATACACTTTTTTTCTACCAAGTATCAACAAGTTCGGGTGAATAAATATTTGCTGAGATTCCAGTAAACTCAGAGTTCTGTGGAAGCTTTGCAAATGCTTTCAAATGAAAGTGTATGTTCCTTGCCTCTGCTTAGAGCTACTACCACAGGGAACAAAGCGTAGAGAGCACACCGAGAACTAATTGAGTGAGTCGTGTTTGAAGAAGCTAGCACCAACCGTGTTTGGTATACAGTTCCAAACGCATGTATCCCTATAAGGAAAAAGGAAGTGAAACTTAGAATTCAAAGTGCTCCTGCACACGAACGCTTCAACCCTGAAGAACGAAATTTGGGCAGCCAAGTGAAACCAGTATACTCATCTTTGCTGCCAAGTATCATCAAGATCCGGTGAAAAAAACTTTGCTGAGATTCCAGTAAACTCAGAGTTCGGTGGAAGCTCTGCAAACACTTGGAAATGAAAGTATATTTTCCTTGCCACTGCTTAGGGCTACTTCAACAGGAAACAAAGCATAGAGAGCGAACTGAGAACTAACCGAGTGAGTCAAGTTTCGTGCAGCTAGTACAAACCGCGTCTGAGTTAGAGTTCCAAATGCATGTATCCCTATAGGGGAAAATGAAGTGAAACCTACGACTTCAAAGTGTTCCTGCAAACGAACTATTCAACCTAGAAGATCTAAATTTGGGCAGCCAAATGCAACCGGTCTACTTTTCTTTCCTGTCGAGTAACAACAAGTTAGGGTGAAAAAATATTTGCTGAGATTCCAGAAAACTCAAAGTTCTGTGGAATCACTGCAAATGCTTTCAAATGAAAGTTTCTTTCCCTAGCCTCGGCTTAGGGTTACTTCAACAGAAAACAAAGCACAGAGATCGCACTGAGAACTAGTTGAGTGAGTTTCACTTTCAAGCAGCTAGCATCAACCGCGTTTGATGTATAATTCCAAATTCATGTATCCCTATAAGGAAAAGTGAAGTGAAGCCTAAAAAATTCAAAAGTGTTCCTGCAAACGAACTTTTGAACCTGGAAGAACGAAATTTGGGTAGCTAAGTGCAACTGCTATACTCATCTTTCCTGACAAGTATCATCAAGATCAGGTGAGTAAATATTTGCAGAGATTCCAGTTAACTTGGAGCTCTGTTGAAGCACTGTAAATGCTTTCTAAGGAAAGCGTACGTTCCTTGCCTCCGCTTAGGACCACTTCACCAGGGAACAAAGCACAGAGAGCACACCAGGAACTAATTGAGTGAGTCAAGCTTCAAGCAGCTAGCACAAACAGTGTTTGATTTAGAGTTCCAAATGCGTGTATTCCGACAGCTTAAAATGAAGAGAAACCCCCAGAATTCAATGTCTTCCTGAAAGCAAATGCTTCAACTTAGAAGAACGAAATTTTGGCAGCCAAATGCAACTGGTATGCTCATCTTTCTTACCTAGTATCAACAAGATCAAGGGAAAAATATTCGCTGAAATTCCAGTAAACTTGGGAGTTTTGTGGAAGCTCTGCAAAGACTTCCATAAGAAAGTGTATTTTCCTTGCCTCTGCTTGGGGATACTTCAGCCGGGGACAATGCATACAGAGCCCCTGAGAACTAAATTGAGTGGGCCAAGTTTCAAACAGGTATCACAAACTGTGTTTGATTGAGCATTCCAAATGCATGTATTCATAGAGGGAAAAAAGAAGTTAAACCTGAAAATTCAAAGTGTTCCTGCAAAGGAACCCTTCAACATAAGATTACGCAATTTGGGCTGCCAAGTGCAACTCATATACTCATTTTTGCTGCCAAGTATCAACAAGATCGGGTGAAAAAATATTTGCTGAGAGTCAGTAACTCTGAGTTCTGTGGATGCTCTACAAACACTTTCAAATGAAGGTTTATTTTTCTTTGCTCTGCTTAGGGGTACATAAACCGGTAACAAAGCATAGAGAGCACAACGAGAATTCATTCAGGGAGTCAAGTTTCAAGCAGCTAGCACAAACCGTGTTTGATTTAGATTTCCAAAAGCATGTATCCCTATAGGGGAAAATGCAGTAAAACCTAACTAATCAAAGTCATCCTGCAAAGGAATGATTCAACCTAGCAGAACAAAATTTGTGCTGCCAAGAGCAACTGGTGTACACTTTTTTTCTACCAAGTATCAACAAGTTCGGGTGAATAAATATTTGCTGAGATTCCAGTAAACTCAGAGTTCTGTGGAAGCTTTGCAAATGCTTTCAAATGAAAGTGTATGTTCCTTGCCTCTGCTTAGAGCTACTACCACAGGGAAAAAAAGCGTAGAGAGCACACCGAGAACTAATTGAGTGAGTCGTGTTTGAAGAATCTAGCACCAACCGTGTTTGGTATACAGTTCCAAACGCATGTATCCCTATAAGGAAAAAGGAAGTGAAACTTAGAATTCAAAGTGCTCCTGCACACGAACGCTTCAACCCTGAAGAACGAAATTTGGGCAGCCAAGTGAAACCAGTATACTCATCTTTGCTGCCAAGTATCATCAAGATCCGGTGAAAAAACTTTGCTGAGATTCCAGTAAACTCAGAGTTCGGTGGAAGCTCTGCAAACACTTGAAAATGAAAGTATATTTCCTTGCCACTGCTTAGGGCTACTTCAACAGGAAACAAAGCATAGAGAGCGCACTGAGAACTAACCGAGTGAGTCAAGTTTCGTGCAGCTAGTACAAACAGCGTCTGAGTTAGAGTTCCAAATGCATGTATCCCTATAGGGGAAAATGAAGTGAAACCTACGACTTCAAAGTGTTCCTGCAAACGAACTATTCAACCTAGAAGATCGAAATTTGGGCAGCCAATGCAACCGGTCTACTTATCTTTCCTGTCGAGTAACAACAAGTTAGGGTGAAAAAATATTTGCTGAGATTCCAGGAAAACTCAAAGTTCTGTGGAATCACTGCAAATGCTTTCAAATGAAAGTTTCTTTCCCTAGCCTCGGCTTAGGGTTACTTCAACAGAAAACCAAGCACAGAGATCGCACTGAGAACTAGTTGAGTGAGTTTCAGTTTCAAGCAGCTAGCATCAACCGCGTTTGATGTATAATTCCAAATGCATGTATCCCTATAAGGAAAAGTGAAGTGAAGCCTAAAAATTCAAAAGTGTTCCTGCAAACGAACTTTTGAACCTGGAAGAACGAAATTTGGGTAGCTAAGTGCAACTGCTATACTCATCTTTCCTGACAAGTATCATCAAGATCAGGTGAGTAAATATTTGCAGAGATTCCAGTTAACTTGGAGCTCTGTTGAAGCACTGTAAATGCTTTCTAAGGAAAGCGTACGTTCCTTGCCTCCGCTTAGGACCACTTCACCAGGGAACAAAGCACAGAGAGCACACCAGGAACTAATTGAGTGAGTCAAGCTTCAAGCAGCTAGCACAAACAGTGTTTGATTTAGAGTTCCAAATGCGTGTATTCCTACAGGTTAAAATGAAGAGAAACCCCCAGAATTCAATGTCTTCCTGAAAGCAAATGCTTCAACGTAGAAGAACGAAATTTTGGCAGCCAAATGCAACTGGTATGCTCATCTTTCTTACCTAGTATCAACAAGATCAAGTGAAAAAATATTCGCTGAAATTCCAGTAAACTTGGGAGTTTTGTGGAAGCTCTGCAAAGACTTCCATAAGAAAGTGTATTTTCGTTGCCTCTGCTTGGGGATACTTCAGCAGGGGACAATGCATACAGAGCCCCTGAGAACTAAATTGAGTGGGCCAAGTTTCAAACAGGTATCACAAACTGTGTTTGATTGAGCCTTCCAAATGCATGTATTCATAGAGGGAAAAAAGAAGTTAAACCTGAAAATTCAAAGTGTTCCTGCAAAGGAACCCTTCAACATAAGATTACGCAATTTGGGCTGCCAAGTGCAACTCATATACTCATTTTTGCTGCCAAGTATCAACAAGATCGGGTGAAAAAATATTTGCTGAGAGTCAGTAAACTCTGAGTTCTGTGGATGCTCTACAAACACTTTCAAATGAAGGTTTATTTTTCTTTGCTCTGCTTAGGGGTACATAAACCGGTAACAAAGCATAGAGAGCACAACGAGAATTCATTCAGGGAGTCAAGTTTCAAGCAGCTAGCACAAACCTTGTTTGATTTAGATTCCAAAAGCATGTATCCCTATAGGGGAAAATGCAGTAAAACCTAACTAATCAAAGTCATCCTGCAAAGGAATGATTCAACCTAGCAGAACAAAATTTGTGCTGCCAAGAGCAACTGGTGTACACTTTTTTTCTACCAAGTATCAACAAGTTCGGGTGAATAAATATTTGCTGAGATTCCAGTAAACTCAGAGTTCTGTGGAAGCTTTGCAAATGCTTTCAAAATGAAAGTGTATGTTCCTGCCTCTGCTTAGAGCTACTACCACAGGGAACAAAGCGTAGAGAGCACACCGAGAACTAATTGAGTGAGTCATGTTTGAAGAAGCTAGCACCAATCGTGTTTGGTATACAGTTCCAAACGCATGTATCCCTATAAGGAAAAAGGAAGTGAAACTTAGAATTCAAAGTGCTCCTGCACACGAACGCTTCAACCCTGAAGAACGAAATTTGGGCAGCCAAGTGAAACCAGTATACTCATCTTTGCTGCCAAGTATCATCAAGATCCGGTGAAAAAAGCTTTGCTGAGATTCCAGTAAACTCAGAGTTCGGTGGAAGCTCTGCAAACACTTGAAAATGAAAGTATATTTTCCTTGCCACTGCTTAGGGCTACTTCAACAGGAAACAAAGCATAGAGAGCGCACTGAGAACTAACCGAGTGAGTCAAGTTTCGTGCAGCTAGTACAAACCGCGTCCGAGTTAGAGTTCCAAATGCATGTATCCCTATAGGGGAAAATGAAGTGAAACCTACGATTTCAAAGTGTTCCTGCAAACGAACTATTCAACCTAGAAGATCTAAATTTGGGCAGCCAAATGCAACCGGTCTACTTATCTTCCTGTCGAGTAACAACAAGTTAGGGTGAAAAAATATTTGCTGAGATTCCAGGAAAACTCAAAGTTCTGTGGAATCACTGCAAATGCTTTCAAATGAAAGTTTCTTTCCCTAGCCTCGGCTTAGGGTTACTTCAACAGAAAACAAAGCACAGAGATCGCACTGAGAACTAGTTGAGTGAGTATCAGTTTCAAGCAGCTAGCATCAACCGCGTTTGATGTATAATTCCAAATGCATGTATCCCTATAAGGAAAAGTGAAGTGAAGCCTAAAAATTCAAAAGTGTTCCTGCAAACGAACTTTTGAACCTGGAAGAACGAAATTTGGGTAGCTAAGTGCAACTGCTATACTCATCTTTCCTGACAAGTATCATCAAGATCAGGTGAGTAAATATTTGCAGAGATTCCAGTTAACTTGGAGCTCTGTTGAAGCACTCTAAATGCTTTCTAAGGAAAGCGTACGTTCCTTGCCTCCGCTTAGGACCACTTCACCAGGGGACAAAGCACAGAGAGCACACCAGGAACTAATTGAGTGAGTCAAGCTTCAAGCAGCTAGCACAAACAGTGTTTGATTTAGAGTTCCAAATGCGTGTATTCCTACAGGTTAAAATGAAGAGAAACCCCCAGAATTCAATGTCTTCCTGAAAGCAAATGCTTCAACGTAGAAGAACGAAATTTTGGCAGCCAAATGCAACTGGTATGCTCATCTTTCTTACCTAGTATCAACAAGATCAAGGGAAAAAATATTCGCTGAAATTCCAGTAAACTTGGGAGTTTTGTGGAAGCTCTGCAAAGACTTCCATAAGAAAGTGTATTTTCCTTGCCTCTGCTTGGGGATACTTCAGCAGGGGACAATGCATACAGAGCCCCTGAGAACTAAATTGAGTGGGCCAAGTTTCAAACAGGTATCACAAACTGTGTTTGATTGAGCATTCCAAATGCATGTATTCATAGAGGGAAAAAAGAAGTTCAACCTGAAAATTCAAAGTGTTCCTGCAAAGGAACCCTTCAACATAAGATTACGCAATTTGGGCTGCCAAGTGCAACTCATATACTCATTTTGCTGTCAAGTATCAACAAGATCGGGTGAAAAAATATTTGCTGAGAGTCAGTAAACTCTGAGTTCTGTGGATGCTCTACAAACACTTTCAAATGAAGGTTTATTTTTCTTTGCTCTGCTTAGGGGTACATAAACCGGTAACAAAGCATAGAGAGCACAACGAGAATTCATTCAGGGAGTCAAGTTTCAAGCAGCTAGCACAAACCGTGTTTGATTTAGATTTCCAAAAGCATGTATCCCTATAGGGGAAAATGCAGTAAAACCTAACTAATCAAAGTCATCCTGCAAAGGAATGATTCAACCTAGCAGAACAAAATTTGTGCTGCCAAGAGCAACTGGTATACACTTTTTTTCTACCAAGTATCAACAAGTGCGGGTGAATAAATATTTGCTGAGATTCCAGTAAACTCAGAGTTCTGTGGAAGCTTTGCAAATGCTTTCAAATGAAAGTGTATGTTCCTTGCCTCTGCTTAGAGCTACTACCACAGGGAACAAAGCGTAGAGAGCACACCGAGAACTAATTGAGTGAGTCGTGTTTGAAGAAGCTAGCACCAACCGTGTTTGGTATACTGTTCCAAACGCATGTATCCCTATAAGGAAAAAGGAAGTGAAACTTAGAATTCAAAGTGCTCCTGCACACGAACGCTTCAACCCTGAAGAACGAAATTTGGGCAGCCAAGTGAAACCAGTATACTCATCTTTGCTGCCAAGTATCATCAAGATCCGGTGAAAAAAGGTTTGCTGAGATTCCAGTAAACTCAGAGTTCGGTGGAAGCTCTGCAAACACTTGAAAATGAAAGTATATTTTCCTTGCCACTGCTTAGGGCTACTTCAACAGGAAACAAAGCATAGAGAGCGCACTGAGAACTAACCGAGTGAGTCAAGTTTCGTGAAGCTAGTACAAACCGCGTCTGAGTTAGAGTTCCAAATGCATGTATCCCTATAGGGGAAAATGAAGTGAAACCTACGACTTCAAAGTGTTCCTGCAAACGAACTATTCAACCTAGAAGATCTAAATTTGGGCAGCCAAATGCAACCGGTCTACTTATCTTTCCTGTCGAGTAACAACAAGTTAGGGTGAAAAATATTTGCTGAGATTCCAGGAAAACTCAAAGTTCTGTGGAATCACTGCAAATGCTTTCAAATGAAAGTTTCTTTCCCTAGCCTCGGCTTAGGGTTACTTCAACAGAAAACCAAGCACAGAGATCGCACTGAGAACTAGTTGAGTGAGTTTCAGTTTCAAGCAGCTAGCATCAACCGCGTTTGATGTATAATTCCAAATGCATGTATCCCTATAAGGAAAAGTGAAGTGAAGCCTAAAAATTCAAAAGTGTTCCTGCAAACGAACTTTTGAACCTGGAAGGACGAAATTTGGGTAGCTAAGTGCAACTGCTATACTCATCTTTCCTGACAAGTATCATCAAGATCAGGTGAGTAAATATTTGCAGAGATTCCAGTTAACTTGGAGCTCTGTTGAAGCACTCTAAATGCTTTCTAAGGAAATCGTACGTTCCTTGCCTCCGCTTAGGACCACTTCACCAGGGAACAAAGCACAGAGAGCACACCAGGAACTAATTGAGTGAGTCAAGCTTCAAGCAGCTAGCACAAACAGTGTTTGATTTAGAGTTCCAAATGCGTGTATTCCTACAGGTTAAAATGAAGAGAAACCCCCAGAATTCAATGTCTTCCTGAAAGCAAATGCTTCAACGTAGAAGAACGAAATTTTGGCAGCCAAATGCAACTGGTATGTTCATCTTTCTTACCTAGTATCAACAAGATCAAGGGAAAAAATATTCGCTGAAATTCCAGTAAACTTGGGAGTTTTGTGGAAGCTCTGCAAAGACTTCCATAAGAAAGTGTATTTTCCTTGCCTCTGCTTGGGGATACTTCAGCAGGGGACAATGCATACAGAGCCCCTGAGAACTAAATTGAGTGGGCCAAGTTTCAAACAGGTATCACAAACTGTGTTTGATTGAGCCTTCCAAATGCATGTATTCATAGAGGGAAAAAAGAAGTTCAACCTGAAAATTCAAAGTGTTCCTGCAAAGGAACCCTTCAACATAAGATTACGCAATTTGGGCTGCCAAGTGCAACTCATATACTCATTTTTGCTGCCAAGTATCAACAAGATCGGGTGAAAAAATATTTGCTGAGAGTCAGTAAACTCTGAGTTCTGTGGATGCTCTACAAACACTTTCAAATGAAGGTTTATTTTTCTTTGCTCTGCTTAGGGGTACATAAACCGGTAACAAAGCATAGAGAGCACAACGAGAATTCATTCAGGGAGTCAAGTTTCAAGCAGCTAGCACAAACCGTGTTTGATTTAGATTTCCAAAAGCATGTATCCCTATAGGGGAAAATGCAGTAAAACCTAACTAATCAAAGTCATCCTGCAAAGGAATGATTCAACCTAGCAGAACAAAATTTGTGCTGCCAAGAGCAACTGGTATACACTTTTTTCTACCAAGTATCAACAAGTGCGGGTGAATAAATATTTGCTGAGATTCCAGTAAACTCAGAGTTCGGTGGAAGCTTTGCAAATGCTTTCAAATGAAAGTGTATGTTCCTTGCCTCTGCTTAGAGCTACTACCACAGGGAACAAAGCGTAGAGAGCACACTGAAAACTAATTGAGTGAGTCGTGTTTGAAGAAGCTAGCACCAACCGTGTTTGGTATGCAGTTCCAAACACATGTATCCCTATAAGGAAAAAGGAAGTGAAACTTAAAATTCAAAGTGCTCCTGCACACGAACGCTTCAACCCTGAAGAACGAAATTTGGGCAGCCAAGTGAAACCAGTATACTCATCTTTGCTGCCAAGTATCATCAAGATCCGGTGAAAAAAACTTTGCTGAGATTCCAGTAAACTCAGAGTTCGGTGGAAGCTCTGCAAACACTTGAAAATGAAAGTATATTTTCCTTGCCACTGCTTAGGGCTACTTCAACAGGAAACAAAGCATAGAGAGCGCACTGAGAACTAACCGAGTGAGTCAAGTTTCGTGCAGCTAGTACAAACCGCGTCTGAGTTAGAGTTCCAAATGCATGTATCCCTATAGGGGAAAATGAAGTGAAACCTACGACTTCAAAGTGTTCCTGCAAACGAACTATTCAACCTAGAAGACCTAATTTGGGCAGCCAAATGCAACCGGTCTACTTATCTTTCCTGTCGAGTAACAACAAGTTAGGGTGAGAAAATATTTGCTGAGATTCCAGGAAACTCAAAGTTCTGTGGAATCACTGCAAATGCTTTCAAATGAAAGTTTCTTTCCCTAGCCTCGGCTTAGGGTTACTTCAACAGAAAACCAAGCACAGAGATCGCACTGAGAACTAGTTGAGTGAGTTTCAGTTTCAAGCAGCTAGCATCAACCGCGTTTGATGTATAATTCCAAATGCATGTATCCCTATAAGGAAAAGTGAAGTGAAGCCTAAAAATTCAAAAGTGTTCCTGCAAACGAACTTTTGAACCTGGAAGAACGAAATTTGGGTAGCTAAGTGCAACTGCTATACTCATCTTTCCTGACAAGTATCATCAAGATCAGGTGAGTAAATATTTGCAGAGATTCCAGTTAACTTGGAGCTCTGTTGAAGCACTGTAAATGCTTTCCAAAGAAAGCGTACGTTCCTTGCCTCCGCTTAGGACCACTTCACCAGGGAACAAAGCACAGAGAGCACACCAGGATCTAATTGAGTGAGTCAAGCTTCAAGCAGCTAGCACAAACAGTGTTTGATTTAGAGTTCCAAATGCGTGTATTCCTACAGGTTAAAATGAAGAGAAACCCCCAGAATTCAATGTCTTCCTGAAAGCAAATGCTTCAACGTAGAAGAACGAAATTTTGGCAGCCAAATGCAACTGGTATGCTCATCTTTCTTACCTAGTATCAACAAGATCAAGGGAAAAAATGTTCGCTGAAATTCCAGTAAACTTGGGAGTTTTGTGGAAGCTCTGCAAAGACTTCCATAAGAAAGTGTATTTTCCTTGCCTCTGCTTGGGGATACTTCAGCAGGGGACAATGCATACAGAGCCCCTGAGAACTAAATTGAGTGGGCCAAGTTTCAAACAGGTATCACAAACTGTGTTTGATTGAGCATTCCAAATGCATGTATTCACAGAGGGAAAAAGGAAGTTAAACCTGAAAATTCAAAGTGTTCCTGCAAAGGAACCCTTCAACATAAGATTACGCAATTTGGGCTGCCAAGTGCAACTCATATACTCATTTTTGCTGCCAAGTATCAACAAGATCGGGTGAAAAAATATTTGCTGAGAGTCAGTAAACTCTGAGTTCTGTGGGTGCTCTGCAAACACTTGAAAATGAAAGTATATTTTCCTTGCCACTGCTTAGGGCTACTTCAACAGGAAACAAAGCATAGAGAGCGCACTGAGAACTAACCGAGTGAGTCAAGTTTCGTGCAGCTAGTACAAACCGCGTCTGAGTTAGAGTTCCAAATGCATGTATCCCTATAGGGGAAAATGAAGTGAAACCTACGACTTCAAAGTGTTCCTGCAAACGAACTATTCAACCTAGAAGATCTAAATTTGGGCAGCCAAATGCAACCGGTCTACTTATCTTTCCTGTCGCGTAACAACAAGTTAGGGTGAAAAAATATTTGCTGAGATTCCAGGAAACTCAAAGTTCTGTGGAATCACTGCAAATGCTTTCAAATGAAAGTTTCTTTCCCTAGCCTCGGCTTAGGGTTACTTCAACAGAAAACAAAGCACAGAGATCGCACTGAGAACTAGTTGAGTGAGTTTCAGTTTCAAGCAGCTAGCATCAACCGCGTTTGATGTATAATTCCAAATGCATGTATCCCTTTAAGGAAAAGTGAAGTGAAGCCTAAAAATTCAAAAGTGTTCCTGCAAACGAACTTTTGAACCTGGAAGAACGAAATTTGGGTAGCTAAGTGCAACTGCTATACTCATCTTTCCTGACAAGTATCATCAAGATCAGGTGAGTAAATATTTGCAGAGATTCCAGTTAACATGGAGCTCTGTTGAAGCACTGTAAATGCTTTCTGGGGAAAGCGTATGTTCCTTGCCTCCGCTTAGGACCACTTCACCAGGGAACAAAGCACAGAGAGCACACCAGGAACTAATTGAGTGAGTCAAGCTTCAAGCAGCTAGCACAAACAGTGTTTGATTTAGAGTTCCAAATGCGTGTATTCCTATAGGTTAAAATGAAGAGAAACCCCCAGAATTCAATGTCTTCCTGAAAGCAAATGCGTCAACGTAGAAGTACGAAATTTTGGCAGCCAAATGCAACTGGTATGCTCATCTTTCTTACCTAGTATCAACAAGATCAAGTGAAAAAATATTCGCTGAAATTCCAGTAAACTTGGGAGTTTTGTGGAAGCTCTGCAAAGACTTCCATAAGAAAGTGTATTTTCCTTGCCTCTGCTTGGGGATACTTCAGCAGGGGACAATGCATACAGAGCCCCTGAGAACTAAATTGAGTGGGCCAAGTTTCAAACAGGTATCACAAACTGTGTTTGATTGAGCATTCCAAATGCATGTATTCACAGAGGGAAAAAGGAAGTTAAACCTGAAAATTCAAAGTGTTCCTGCAAAGGAACCCTTCAACATAAGATTACGCAATTTGGGCTGCCAAGTGCAACTCATATACTCATTTTTGCTGCCAAGTATCAACAAGATCGGGTGAAAAAATATTTGCTGAGAGTCAGTAAACTCTGAGTTCTGTGGATGCTCTACAAACACTTTCAAATGAAAGTTTATTTTTCTTTGCTCTGCTTAGGGGTACATAAACCGGTAACAAAGCATAGAGAGCACAACGAGAATTCATTCAGGGAGTCAAGTTTCAAGCAGCTAGCACAAACCGTGTTTGATTTAGATTTCCAAAAGCATGTATCCCTATAGGGGAAAATGCAGTAAAACCTAACTAATCAAAGTCATCCTGCAAAGGAATGATTCAACCTAGCAGAACAAAATTTGTGCTGCCAAGAGCAACTGGTATACACTTTTTTTCTACCAAGTATCAACAAGTTCGGGTGAATAAATATTTGCTGAGATTCCAGTAAACTCAGAGTTCTGTGGAAGCTTTGCAAATGCTTTCAAATGAAAGTGTATGTTCCTTGCCTCTGCTTAGAGCTACTACCACAGGGAACAAAGCGTAGAGAGCACACCGAGAACTAATTGAGTGAGTCGTGTTTGAAGAAGCTAGCACCAACCGTGTTTGGTATACAGTTCCAAACGCATGTATCCCTATAAGGAAAAAGGAAGTGAAACTTAGAATTCAAAGTGCTCCTGCACACGAACGCTTCAACCCTGAAGAACGAAATTTGGGCAGCCAAGTGAAACCAGTATACTCATCTTTGCTGCCAAGTATCATCAAGATCCGGTGAAAAAAACTTTGCTGAGATTCCAGTAAACTCAGAGTTCAGTGGAAGCTCTGCAAACACTTGAAAATGAAAGTATATTTTCCTTGCCACTGCTTAGGGCTACTTCAACAGGAAACAAAGCATAGAGAGCGCACTGAGAACTAACCGAGTGAGTCAAGTTTCATGCAGCTAGTACAAACCGCGTCTGAGTTAGAGTTCCAAATGCATGTATCCGTATAGGGGAAAATGAAGTGAAACCTACGACTTCAAAATGTTCCTGCAAACGAACTATTCAACCTAGAAGATCTAAATTTGGGCAGCCAAATGCAACCGGTCTACTTATCTTTCCAGTCGCGTAACAACAAGTTAGGGTGAAAAAATATTTGCTGAGATTCCAGGAAACTCAAAGTTCTGTGGAATCACTGCAAATGCTTTCAAATGAAAGTTTCTTTCCCTAGCCTCGGCTTAGGGTTACTTCAACAGAAAACCAAGCACAGAGATCGCACTGAGAACTAGTTGAGTGAGTTTCAGTTTCAAGCAGCTAGCATCAACCGCGTTTGATGTATAATTCCAAATGCATGTATCCCTATAAGGAAAAGTGAAGTGAAGCCTAAAAATTCAAAAGTGTTCCTGCAAACGAACTTTTGAACCTGGAAGAACGAAATTTGGGTAGCTAAGTGCAACTGCTATACTCATCTTTCCTGACAAGTATCATCAAGATCAGGTGAGTAAATATTTGCAGAGATTCCAGTTAACTTGGAGCTCTGTTGAAGCACTGTAAATGCTTTCTAAGGAAAGCGTATGTTCCTTGCCTCCGCTTAGGACCACTTCACCAGGGAACAAAGCACAGAGAGCACACCAGGAACTAATTGAGTGAGTCAAGCTTCAAGCAGCTAGCACAAACAGTGTTTGATTTAGAGTTCCAAATGCGTGTATTCCTATAGGTTAAAATGAAGAGAAACCCCCAGAATTCAATGTCTTCCTGAAAGCAAATGCTTCAACGTAGAAGAACGAAATTTTGGCAGCCAAATGCAACTGGTATGCTCATCTTTCTTACCTAGTATCAACAAGATCAAGTGAAAAAATATTCGCTGAAATTCCAGTAAACTTGGGAGTTTTGTGGAAGCTCTGCAAAGACTTCCATAAGAAAGTGTATTTTCCTTGCCTCTGCTTGGGGATACTTCAGCAGGGGACAATGCATACAGAGCCCCTGAGAACTAAATTGAGTGGGCCAAGTTTCAAACAGGTATCACAAACTGTGTTTGATTGAGCCTTCCAAATGCATGTATTCATAGAGGGAAAAAAGAAGTTCAACCTGAAAATTCAAAGTGTTCCTGCAAAGGAACCCTTCAACATAAGATTACGCAATTTGGGCTGCCAAGTGCAACTCATATACTCATTTTTGCTGCCAAGTATCAACAAGATCGGGTGAAAAAATATTTGCTGAGAGTCAGTAAACTCTGAGTTCTGTGGATGCTCTACAAACACTTTCAAATGAAGGTTTATTTTTCTTTGCTCTGCTTAGGGGTACATAAACCGGTAACAAAGCATAGAGAGCACAACGAGAATTCATTCAGGGAGTCAAGTTTCAAGCAGCTAGCACAAACCGTGTTTGATTTAGATTTCCAAAAGCATGTATCCCTATAGGGGAAAATGCAGTAAAACCTAACTAATCAAAGTCATCCTGCAAAGGAATGATTCAACCTAGCAGAACAAAATTTGTGCTGCCAAGAGCAACTGGTATACACTTTTTTTCTACCAAGTATCAACAAGTTCGGGTGAATAAATATTTGCTGAGATTCCAGTAAACTCAGAGTTCTGTGGAAGCTTTGCAAATGCTTTCAAATGAAAGTGTATGTTCCTTGCCTCTGCTTAGAGCTACTACCACAGGGAACAAAGCGTAGAGAGCACACCGAGAACTAATTGAGTGAGTCGTGTTTGAAGAAGCTAGCACCAACCGTGTTTGGTATACAGTTCCAAACGCATGTATCCCTATAAGGAAAAAGGAAGTGAAACTTAGAATTCAAAGTGCTCCTGCACACGAACGCTTCAACCCTGAAGAACGAAATTTGGGCAGCCAAGTGAAACCAGTATACTCATCCTTGCTGCCAAGTATCATCAAGATCCGGTGAAAAAAACTTTGCTGAGATTCCAGTAAACTCAGAGTTCAGTGGAAGCTCTGCAAACACTTGAAAATGAAAGTATATTTTCCTTGCCACTGCTTAGGGCTACTTCAACAGGAAACAAAGCATAGAGAGCGCACTGAGAACTAACCGAGTGAGTCAAGTTTCATGCAGCTAGTACAAACCGCGTCTGAGTTAGAGTTCCAAATGCATGTATCCGTATAGGGGAAAATGAAGTGAAACCTACGACTTCAAAATGTTCCTGCAAACGAACTATTCAACCTAGAAGATCTAAATTTGGGCAGCCAAATGCAACCGGTCTACTTATCTTTCCTGTCGCGTAACAACAAGTTAGGGTGAAAAAATATTTGCTGAGATTCCAGGAAACTCAAAGTTCTGTGGAATCAATGCAAATGCTTTCAAATGAAAGTTTCTTTCCCTAGCCTCGGCTTAGGGTTACTTCAACAGAAAACCAAGCACAGAGATCGCACTGAGAACTAGTTGAGTGAGTTTCAGTTTCAAGCAGCTAGCATCAACCGCGTTTGATGTATAATTCCAAATGCATGTATCCCTATAAGGAAAAGTGAAGTGAAGCCTAAAAATTCAAAAGTGTTCCTGCAAACGAACTTTTGAACCTGGAAGAACGAAATTTGGGTAGCTAAGTGCAACTGCTATACTCATCTTTCCTGACAAGTATCATCAAGATCAGGTGAGTAAATATTTGCAGAGATTCCAGTTAACTTGGAGCTCTGTTGAAGCACTCTAAATGCTTTCTAAGGAAAGCGTACGTTCCGTGCCTCCGCTTAGGACCACTTCACCAGGGAACAAAGCACAGAGAGCACACCAGGAACTAATTGAGTGAGTCAAGCTTCAAGCAGCTAGCACAAACAGTGTTTGATTTAGAGTTCCAAATGCGTGTATTCCTATAGGTTAAAATGAAGAGAAACCCCCAGAATTCTATGTCTTCCTGAAAGCAAATGCTTCAACGTAGAAGAACGAAATTTTGGCAGCCAAATGCAACTGGTATGCTCATCTTTCTTACCTAGTATCAACAAGATCAAGCGAAAAAATATTCGCTGAAATTCCAGTAAACTTGGGAGTTTTGTGGAAGCTCTGCAAAGACTACCATAAGAAAGTGTATTTTCCTTGCCTCTGCTTGGGGATACTTCAGCAGGGGACAATGCATACAGAGCCCCTGAGAACTAAATTGAGTGGGCCAAGTTTCAAACAGGTATCACAAACTGTGTTTGATTGAGCATTCCAAATGCATGTATTCACAGAGGGAAAAAGGAAGTTAAACCTGAAAATTCAAAGTGTTCCTGCAAAGGAACCCTTCAACATAAGATTACGCAATTTGGGCTGCCAAGTGCAACTCATATACTCATTTTTGCTGCCAAGTATCAACAAGATCGGGTGAAAAAATATTTGCTGAGGGTCAGTAAACTCTGAGTTCTGTGGATGCTCTACAAACACTTTCAAATGAAAGTTTATTTTTCTTTGCTCTGCTTAGGGGTACATAAACCGCTAACAAAGCATAGAGAGCACAACGAGAATTCATTCAGGTAGTCAAGTTTCAAGCAGCTAGCACAAACCGTGTTTGATTTAGATTTCCAAAAGCATGTATCCCTATAGGGGAAAATGCAGTAAAACCTAACTAATCAAAGTCATCCTGCAAAGGAATGATTCAACCTAGCAGAACAAAATTTGTGCTGCCAAGAGCAACTGGTATACCCTTTTTTTCTACCAAGTATCAACAAGTTCGGGTGAATAAATATTTGCTGAGATTCCAGTAAACTCAGAGTTCTGTGGAAGCTTTGCAAATGCTTTCAAATGAAAGTGTATGTTCCTTGCCTCTGCTTAGAGCTACTACCACAGGGAACAAAGCGTAGAGAGCACACCGAGAACTAATTGAGTGAGTCGTGTTTGAAGAAGCTAGCACCAACCGTGTTTGGTATACAGTTCCAAACGCATGTATCCCTATAAGGAAAAAGGAAGTGAAACTTAGAATTCAAAGTGCTCCTGCACACGAACGCTTCAACCCTGAAGAACGAAATTTGGGCAGCCAAGTGAAACCAGTATACTCATCTTTGCTGCCAAGTATCATCAAGATCCGGTGAAAAAAACTTTGCTGAGATTCCAGTAAACTCAGAGTTCAGTGGAAGCTCTGCAAACACTTGAAAATGAAAGTATATTTTCCTTGACACTGCTTAGGGCTACTTCAACAGGAAACAAAGCATAGAGAGCGCACTGAGAACTAACCGAGTGAGTCAAGTTTCATGCAGCTAGTACAAACCGCGTCTGAGTTAGAGTTCCAAATGCATGTATCCCTATAGGGGAAAATGAAGTGAAACCTACGACTTCAAAGTCTTCCTGCAAACGAACTATTCAACCTAGAAGATCTAAATTTGGGCAGCCAAATGCAACCGGTCTACTTATCTTTCCTGTCCCGTAACAACAAGTTAGGGTGAAAAAATATTTGCTGAGATTCCAGGAAACTCAAAGTTCTGTGGAATCACTGCAAATGCTTTCAAATGAAAGTTTCTTTCCCTAGCCTCGGCTTAGGGTTACTTCAACAGAAAACAAAGCACAGAGATCGCACTGAGAACTAGTTGAGTGAGTTTCAGTTTCAAGCAGCTAGCATCAACCGCGTTTGATGTATAATTCCAAAAGCATGTATCCCTTTAAGGAAAAGTGAAGTGAAGCCTAAAAATTCAAAAGTGTTCCTGCAAGCGAACTTTTGAACCTGGAAGAACGAAATTTGGGTAGCTAAGTGCAACTGCTATACTCATCTTTCCTGACAAGTATCATCAAGATCAGGTGAGTAAATATTTGCAGAGATTCCAGTTAACTTGGAGCTCTGTTGAAGCACTCTAAATGCTTTCTAAGGAAAGCGTACGTTCCGTGCCTCCGCTTAGGACCACTTCACCAGGGAACAAAGCACAGAGAGCACACCAGGAACTAATTGAGTGAGTCAAGCTTCAAGCAGCTAGCACAAACAGTGTTTGATTTAGAGTTCCAAATGCGTGTATTCCTATAGGTTAAAATGAAGAGAAACCCCCAGAATTCTATGTCTTCCTGAAAGCAAATGCTTCAACGTAGAAGAACGAAATTTTGGCAGCCAAATGCAACTGGTATGCTCATCTTTCTTACCTAGTATCAACAAGATCAAGTGAAAAAATATTCGCTGAAATTCCAGTAAACTTGGGAGTTTTGTGGAAGCTCTGCAAAGACTACCATAAGAAAGTGTATTTTCCTTGCCTCTGCTTGGGGATACTTCAGCAGGGGACAATGCATACAGAGCCCCTGAGAACTAAATTGAGTGGGCCAAGTTTCAAACAGGTATCACAAACTGTGTTTGATTGAGCATTCCAAATGCATGTATTCACAGAGGGAAAAAAGAAGTTAAACCTGAAAATTCAAAGTGTTCCTGCAAAGGAACCCTTCAACATAAGATTACGCAATTTGGGCTGCCAAGTGCAACTCATATACTCATTTTTGCTGCCAAGTATCAACAAGATCGGGTGAAAAAATATTTGCTGAGGGTCAGTAAACTCTGAGTTCTGTGGATGCTCTACAAACACTTTCAAATGAAAGTTTATTTTTCTTTGCTCTGCTTAGGGGTACATAAACCGGTAACAAAGCATAGAGAGCACAACGAGAATTCATTCAGGTAGTCAAATTTCAAGCAGCTAGCACAAACCGTGTTTGATTTAGATTTCCAAAGCATGTATCCCTATAGGGGAAAATGCAGTAAAACCTAACTAATCAAAGTCATCCTGCAAAGGAATGATTCAACCTAGCAGAACAAAATTTGTGCTGCCAAGAGCAACTGGTATACACTTTTTTTCTACCAAGTATCAACAAGTTCGGTCTAATAAATATTAGCTGAGATTCCAGTAAACTCAGAGTTCTGTGGAAGCTTTGCAAATGCTTTCAAATGAAAGTGTATGTTCCTTGCCTCTGCTTAGAGCTACTACCGCGGGGAACAAAGCGTAGAGAGCACACCGAGAACTAATTGAGTGAGTCGTGTTTGAAGAAGCTAGCACCAACCGTGTTTGGTATACAGTTCCAAACACATGTATCCCTATAAGGAAAAAGGAAGTGAAACTTAGAATTCAAAGTGATCCTGCACACGAACGCTTCAACCCTGAAGAACGAAATTTGGGCAGCCAAGTGAAACCAGTATACTCATCTTTGCTGCCAAGTATCATCAAGATCCGGTGAAAAAAACTTTGCTGAGATTCCAGTAAACTCAGAGTTCGGTGGAAGCTCTGCAAACACTTGAAAATGAAAGTATATTTTCCTTGCCACTGCTTAGGGCTACTTCAACAGGAAACAAAGCATAGAGAGCGCACTGAGAACTAACCGAGTGAGTCAAGTTTCGTGCAGCTAGTACAAACCGCGTCTGAGTTAGAGTTCCAAATGCATGTATCCCTATAGGGGAAAATGAAGTGAAACCTACGACTTCAAAGTGTTCCTGCAAACGAACTATTCAACCTAGAAGATCTAAATTTGGGCAGCCAAATGCAACCGGTCTACTTATCTTTCCTGTCGCGTAACAACAAGTTAGGGTGAAAAAATATTTGCTGAGATTCCAGGAAACTCAAAGTTCTGTGGAATCACTGCAAATGCTTTCAAATGAAAGTTTCTTTCCCTAGCCTCGGCTTAGGGTTACTTCAACAGAAAACAAAGCACAGAGATCGCACTGAGAACTAGTTGAGTGAGTTTCAGTTTCAAGCAGCTAGCATCAACCGCGTTTGATGTATAATTCCAAATGCATGTATCCCTTTAAGGAAAAGTGAAGTGAAGCCTAAAAATTCAAAAGTGTTCCTGCAAACGAACTTTTGAACCTCGAAGAACGAAATTTGGGTAGCTAAGTGCAACTGCTATACTCATCTTTCCTGACAAGTATCATCAAGATCAGGTGAGTAAATATTTGCAGAGATTCCAGTTAACTTGGAGCTCTGTTGAAGCACTCTAAATGCTTTCTAAGGAAAGCGTACGTTCCGTGCCTCCGCTTAGGACCACTTCACCAGGGAACAAAGCACAGAGAGCACACCAGGAACTAATTGAGTGAGTCAAGCTTCAAGCAGCTAGCACAAACAGTGTTTGATTTAGAGTTCCAAATGCGTGTATTCCTATAGGTTAAAATGAAGAGAAACCCCAGAATTCTATGTCTTCCTGAAAGCAAATGCTTCAACGTAGAAGAACGAAATTTTGGCAGCCAAATGCAACTGGTATGCTCATCTTTCTTACCTAGTATCAACAAGATCAAGTGAAAAAATATTCGCTGAAATTCCAGTAAACTTGGGAGTTTTGTGGAAGCTCTGCAAAGACTTCCATAAGAAAGTGTATTTTCCTTGCCTCTGCTTGGGGATACTTCAGCAGGGGACAATGCATACAGAGCCCCTGAGAACTAAATTGAGTGGGCCAAGTTTCAAACAGGTATCACAAACTGTGTTTGATTGAGCATTCCAAATGCATGTATTCATAGAGGGAAAAAAGAAGTTAAACCTGAAAATTCAAAGTGTTCCTGCAAAGGAACCCTTCAACATAAGATTACGCAATTTGGGCTGCCAAGTGCAACTCATATACTCATTTTTGCTGCCAAGTATCAACAAGATCGGGTGAAAAAATATTTGCTGAGGGTCAGTAAACTCTGAGTTCTGTGGATGCTCTACAGACACTTTCAAATGAAGGTTTATTTTTCTTTGCTCTGCTTAGGGGTACATAAACCGTTAACAAAGCATAGAAAGCACAACGAGAATTCATTCAGGGAGTCAAGTTTCAAGCAGCTAGCACAAACCGTGTTTGATTTAGATTTCCATAAGCATGTATCCCTATAGGGGAAAATGCAGTAAAACCTAACTAATCAAAGTCATCCTGCAAAGGAATGATTCAACCTAGCAGAACAAAATTTGTGCTGCCAAGAGCAACTGGTATACACTTTTTTTCTACCAAGTATCAACAAGTTCGGGTGAATAAATATTAGCTGAGATTCCAGTAAACTCAGAGTTCTGTGGAAGCTTTGCAAATGCTTTCAAATGAAAGTGTATGTTCCTTGCCTCTGCTTAGAGCTACTACCGCGGGGAACAAAGCGTAGAGAGCACACCGAGAACTAATTGAGTGAGTCGTGTTTGAAGAAGCTAGCACCAACCGTGTTTGGTATACAGTTCCAAACGCATGTATCCCTATAAGGAAAAAGGAAGTGAAACTTAGAATTCAAAGTGATCCTGCACACGAACGCTTCAACCCTGAAGAACGAAATTTGGGCAGCCAAGTGAAACCAGTATACTCATCTTTGCTGCCAAGTATCATCAAGATCCGGTGAAAAAAGCTTTGCTGCGATTCCAGTAAACTCAGAGTTCGGTGGAAGCTCTGCAAACACTTGAAAATGAAAGTATATTTTCCTTGCCACTGCTTAGGGCTACTTCAACAGGAAACAAAGCATAGAGAGTGCACTGAGAACTAACCGAGTGAGTCAAGTTTCGTGCAGCTAGTACAAACCGCGTCTGAGTTAGAGTTCCAAATGCATGTATCCCTATAGGGGAAAATGAAGTGAAACCTACGAATTCAAAGTGTTCCTGCAAACGAACTATTCAACCTAGAAGATCTAAATTTGGGCAGCCAAATGCAACCGGTCTACTTATCTTTCCTGTCGCGTAACAACAAGTTAGGGTGAAAAAATATTTGCTGAGATTCCAGGAAACTCAAAGTTCTGTGGAATCACTGCAAATGCTTTCAAATGAAAGTTTCTTTCCCTAGCCTCGGCTTAGGGTTACTTCAACAGAAAACAAAGCACAGAGATCGCACTGAGAACTAGTTGAGTGAGTTTCAGTTTCAAGCAGCTAGCATCAACCGCGTTTGATGTATAATTCCAAATGCATGTATCCCTTTAAGGAAAAGTGAAGTGAAGCCTAAAAATTCAAAAGTGTTCCTGCAAACGAACTTTTGAACCTGGAAGAACGAAATTTGGGTAGCTAAGTGCAACTGCTATACTCATCTTTCCTGACAAGTATCATCAAGATCAGGTGAGTAAATATTTGCAGAGATTCCAGTTAACTTGGAGCTCTGTTGAAGCACTCTAAATGCTTTCTAAGGAAAGCGTACGTTCCGTGCCTCCGCTTAGGACCACTTCACCAGGGAACAAAGCACAGAGAGCACACCAGGAACTAATTGAGTGAGTCAAGCTTCAAGCAGCTAGCACAAACAGTGTTTGATTTAGAGTTCCAAATGCGTGTATTCCTATAGGTTAAAATGAAGAGAAACCCCCAGAATTCTATGTCTTCCTGAAAGCAAATGCTTCAACGTAGAAGAACGAAATTTTGGCAGCCAAATGCAACTGGTATGCTCATCTTTCTTACCTAGTATCAACAAGATCAAGTGAAAAAATATTCGCTGAAATTCCAGTAAACTTGGGAGTTTTGTGGAAGCTCTGCAAAGACTTCCATAAGAAAGTGTATTTTCCTTGCCTCTGCTTGGGGATACTTCAGCAGGGGACAATGCATACAGAGCCCCTGAGAACTAAATTGAGTGGGCCAAGTTTCAAACAGGTATCACAAACTGTGTTTGATTGAGCATTCCAAATGCATGTATTCATAGAGGGAAAAAAGAAGTTAAACCTGAAAATTCAAAGTGTTCCTGCAAAGGAACCCTTCAACATAAGATTACGCAATTTGGGCTGCCAAGTGCAACTCATATACTCATTTTTGCTGCCAAGTATCAACAAGATCGGGTGAAAAAATATTTGCTGAGAGTCAGTAAACTCTGAGTTCTGTGGATGCTCTACAAACACTTTCAAATGAAGGTTTATTTTTCTTTGCTCTGCTTGGGGGTACATAAACCGTTAACAAAGCATAGAAAGCACAACGAGAATTCATTCAGGGAGTCAAGTTTCAAGCAGCTAGCACAAACCGTGTTTGATTTAGATTTCCATAAGCATGTATCCCTATAGGGGAAAATGCAGTAAAACCTAACTAATCAAAGTCATCCTGCAAAGGAATGATTCAACCTAGCAGAACAAAATTTGTGCTGCCAAGAGCAAATGGTATACACTTTTTTTCTACCAAGTATCAACAAGTTCGGGTGAATAAATATTAGCTGAGATTCCAGTAAACTCAGAGTTCTGTGGAAGCTTTGCAAATGCTTTCAAATGAAAGTGTATGTTCCTTGCCTCTGCTTAGAGCTACTACCGCGGGGAACAAAGCGTAGAGAGCACACCGAGAACTAATTGAGTGAGTCGTGTTTGAAGAAGCTAGCACCAACCGTGTTTGGTATACAGTTCCAAACGCATGTATCCCTATAAGGAAAAAGGAAGTGAAACTTAGAATTCATAGTGATCCTGCACACGAACGCTTCAACCCTGAAGAACGAAATTTGGGCAGCCAAGTGAAACCAGTATACTCATCTTTGCTGCCAAGTATCATCAAGATCCGGTGAAAAAAACTTTGCTGAGATTCCAGTAAACTCAGAGTTCGGTGGAAGCTCTGCAAACACTTGAAAATGAAAGTATATTTTCCTTGCCACTGCTTAGGGCTACTTCAACAGGAAACAAAGCATAGAGAGCGCACTGAGAACTAACCGAGTGAGTCAAGTTTCGTGCAGCTAGTACAAACCGCGTCTGAGTTAGAGTTCCAAATGCATGTATCCCTATAGGGGAAAATGAAGTGAAACCTACGACTTCAAAGTGTTCCTGCAAACGAACTATTCAACCTAGAAGATCTAAATTTGGGCAGCCAAATGCAACCGGTCTACTTATCTTTCCTGTCGCGTAACAACAAGTTAGGGTGAAAAAATATTTGCTGAGATTCCAGGAAACTCAAAGTTCTGTGGAATCACTGCAAATGCTTTCAAATGAAAGTTTCTTTCCCTAGCCTCGGCTTAGGGTTACTTCAACAGAAAACAAAGCACAGAGATCGCACTGAGAACTAGTTGAGTGAGTTTCAGTTTCAAGCAGCTAGCATCAACCGCGTTTGATGTATAATTCCAAATGCATGTATCCCTTTAAGGAAAAGTGAAGTGAAGCCTAAAAATTCAAAAGTGTTCCTGCAAACGAACTTTTGAACCTCGAAGAACGAAATTTGGGTAGCTAAGTGCAACTGCTATACTCATCTTTCCTGACAAGTATCATCAAGATCAGGTGAGTAAATATTTGCAGAGATTCCAGTTAACTTGGAGCTCTGTTGAAGCACTCTAAATGCTTTCTAAGGAAAGCGTACGTTCCGTGCCTCCGCTTAGGACCACTTCACCAGGGAACAAAGCACAGAGAGCACACCAGGAACTAATTGAGTGAGTCAAGCTTCAAGCAGCTAGCACAAACAGTGTTTGATTTAGAGTTCCAAATGCGTGTATTCCTATAGGTTAAAATGAAGAGAAACCCCCAGAATTCTATGTCTTCCTGAAAGCAAATGCTTCAACGTAGAAGAACGAAATTTAGGCAGCCAAATGCAACTGGTATGCTCATCTTTCTTACCTAGTATCAACAAGATCAAGTGAAAAAATATTCGCTGAAATTCCAGTAAACTTGGGAGTTTTGTGGAAGCTCTGCAAAGACTTCCATAAGAAAGTGTATTTTCCTTGCCTCTGCTTGGGGATACTTCAGCAGGGGACAATGCATATAGAGCCCCTGAGAACTAAATTGAGTGGGCCAAGTTTCAAACAGGTATCACAAACTGTGTTTGATTGAGCATTCCAAATGCATGTATTCATAGAGGGAAAAAAGAAGTTCAACCTGAAAATTCAAAGTGTTCCTGCAAAGGAACCCTTCAACATAAGATTACGCAATTTGGGCTGCCAAGTGCAACTCATATACTCATTTTTGCTGCCAAGTATCAACAAGATCGGGTGAAAAAATATTTGCTGAGAGTCAGTAAACTCTGAGTTCTGTGGATGCTCTACAAACACTTTCAAATGAAGGTTTATTTTTCTTTGCTCTGCTTAGGGGTACATAAACCGTTAACAAAGCATAGAAAGCACAACGAGAATTCATTCAGGGAGTCAAGTTTCAAGCAGCTAGCACAAACCGTGTTTGATTTAGATTTCCAAAAGCATGTATCCCTATAGGGGAAAATGCAGTAAAACCTAACTAATCAAAGTCATCCTGCAAAGGAATGATTCAACCTAGCAGAACAAAATTTGTGCTGCCAAGAGCAACTGGTATACCCTTTTTTTCTACCAAGTATCAACAAGTTCGGGTGAATAAATATTTGCTGAGATTTCAGTAAACTCAGAGTTCTGTGGAAGCTTTGCAAATGCTTTCAAATGAAAGTGTATGTTCCTTGCCTCTGCTTAGAGCTACTACCACAGGGAACAAAGCGTAGAGAGCACACCGAGAACTAATTGAGTGAGTCGTTTTTGAAGAAGCTAGCACCAACCGTGTTTGGTATACAGTTCCAAACGCATGTATCCCTATAAGGAAAAAGGAAGTGAAACTTAGAATTCAAAGTGCTCCTGCACACGAACGCTTCAACCCTGAAGAACGAAATTTGGGCAGCCAAGTGAAACCAGTATACTCATCTTTGCTGCCAAGTATCATCAAGATCCGGTGAAAAAAACTTTGCTGAGATTCCAGTAAACTCAGAGTTCGGTGGAAGCTCTGCAAACACTTGAAAATGAAAGTATATTTTCCTTGCCACTGCTTAGGGCTACTTCAACAGGAAACAAAGCATAGAGAGCGCACTGAGAACTAACCGAGTGAGTCAAGTTTCATGCAGCTAGTACAAACCGCGTCTGAGTTAGAGTTCCAAATGCATGTATCCGTATAGGGGAAAATGAAGTGAAACCTACGACTTCAAAATGTTCCTGCAAACGAACTATTCAACCTAGAAGATCTAAATTTGGGCAGCCAAATGCAACCGGTCTACTTATCTTTCCTGTCGCGTAACAACAAGTTAGGGTGAAAAAATATTTGCTGAGATTCCAGGAAACTCAAAGTTCTGTGGAATCACTGCAAATGCTTTCAAATGAAAGTTTCTTTCCCTAGCCTCGGCTTAGGGTTACTTCAACAGAAAACAAAGCACAGAGATCGCACTGAGAACTAGTTGAGTGAGTTTCAGTTTCAAGCAGCTAGCATCAACCGCGTTTGATGTATAATTCCAAATGCATGTATCCCTATAAGGAAAAGGGAAGTGAAGCCTAAAAATTCAAAAGTGTTCCTGCAAACGAACTTTTGAACCTGGAAGAACGAAATTTGCGTAGCTAAGTGCAACTGCTATACTCATCTTTCCTGACAAGTATCATCAAGATCAGGTGAGTAAATATTTGCAGAGATTCCAGTTAACTTGGAGCTCTGTTGAAGCACTGTAAATGCTTTCTAAGGAAAGCGTATGTTCCTTGCCTCCGCTTAGGACCACTTCACCAGGGAACAAAGCACAGAGAGCACACCAGGAACTAATTGAGTGAGTCAAGCTTCAAGCAGCTAGCACAAACAGTGTTTGATTTAGAGTTCCAAATGCGTGTATTCCTATAGGTTAAAATGAAGAGAAACCCCCAGAATTCAATGTCTTCCTGAAAGCAAATGCTTCAACGTAGAAGAACGAAATTTTGGCAGCCAAATGCAACTGGTATGCTCATCTTTCTTACCTAGTATCAACAAGATCAAGTGAAAAAATATTCGCTGAAATTCCAGTAAACTTGGGAGTTTTGTGGAAGCTCTGCAAAGACTTCCATAAGAAAGTGTATTTTCCTTGCCTCTGCTTGGGGATACTTCAGCAGGGGACAATGCATACAGAGCCCCTGAGAACTAAATTGAGTGGGCCAAGTTTCAAACAGGTATCACAAACTGTGTTTGATTGAGCATTCCAAATGCATGTATTCACAGAGGGAAAAAGGAAGTTAAACCTGAAAATTCAAAGTGTTCCTGCAAAGGAACCCTTCAACATAAGATTACGCAATTTGGGCTGCCAAGTGCAACTCATATACTCATTTTTGCTGCCAAGTATCAACAAGATCGGGTGAAAAAATATTTGCTGAGAGTCAGTAAACTCTGAGTTCTTTGGATGCTCTACAAACACTTTCAAATGAAAGTTTATTTTTCTTTGCTCTGCTTAGGGGTACATAAACCGGTAACAAAGCATAGAGAGCACAACGAGAATTCATTCAGGTAGTCAAGTTTCAAGCAGCTAGCACAAACCGTGTTTGATTTAGATTTCCAAAAGCATGTATCCCTATAGGGGAAAATGCAGTAAAACCTAACTAATCAAAGTCATCCTGCAAAGGAATGATTCAACCTAGCAGAACAAAATTTGTGCTGCCAAGAGAAACTGGTGTACCCTTTTTTTCTACCAAGTATCAACAAGTTCGGGTGAATAAATATTTGCTGAGATTCCAGTAAACTTAGAGTTCTGTGGAAGCTTTGCAAATGCTTTCAAATGAAAGTGTATGTTCCTTGCCTCTGCTTAGAGCCACTACCACAGGGAACAAAGCGTAGAGAGCACACCGAGAACTAATTGAGTGAGTCAAGTTTCAAGCAGCTAGCACAAACCGTGTTTGATTTAGATTTCCAAAAGCATGTATCCCTATAGGGGAAAATGCAGTAAAACCTAACTAATCAAAGTCATCCTGCAAAGGAATGATTCAACCTAGCAGAACAAAATTTGTGCTGCCAAGAGCAACTGGTATACACTTTTTTTCTACCAAGTATCAACAAGTTCGGGTGAATAAATATTTGCTGAGATTCCAGTAAACTCAGAGTTCGGTGGAAGCTTTGCAAATGCTTTCAAATGAAAGTGTATGTTCCTTGCCTCTGCTTAGAGCTACTACCGCAGGGAACAAAGCGTAGAGAGCACACCGAAAACTAATTGAGTGAGTCGTGTTTGAAGAAGCTAGCACGAACCGTGTTTGGTATACAGTTCCAAACGCATGTATCCCTATAAGGAAAAACGAAGTGAAACTTAGAATTCAAAGTGCTCCTGCACACGAACGCTTCAACCCTGAAGAACGAAATTTGGGCAGCCAAGTGAAACCAGTATACTCATCTTTGCTGCCAAGTATCATCAAGATCCGGTGAAAAAAACTTTGCTGAGATTCCAGTAAACTCAGAGTTCGGTGGAAGCTCTGCAAACACTTGAAAATGAAAGTATATTTTCCTTGCCACTGCTTAGGGCTACTTCAACAGGAAACAAAGCATAGAGAGCGCACTGAGAACTAACCGAGTGAGTCAAGTTTCATGCAGCTAGTACAAACCGCGTCTGAGTTAGAGTTCCAAATGCATGTATCCCTATACGGGAAAATGAAGTGAAACCTACGACTTCAAAGTGTTCCTGCAAACGAACTATTCAACCTAGAAGATCTAAATTTGGGCAGCCAAATGCAACCGGTCTACTTATCTTTCATGTCGAGTAACAACAAGTTAGGGTGAAAAAATATTTGCTGAGATTCCAGGAAACTCAAAGTTCTGTGGAATCACTGCAAATGCTTTCAAATGAAAGTTTCTTTCCCTAGCCTCGGCTTAGGGTTACTTCAACAGAAAACAAAGCACAGAGATCACACTGAGATCTAGTTGAGTGAGTTTCAGTTTCAAGCAGCTAGCATCAACCGCGTTTGATGTATAATTCCAAATGCATGTATCCCTATAAGGAAAAGGGAAGTGAAGCCTAAAAATTCAAAAGTGTTCCTGCAAACGAACTTTTGAACCTGGAAGAACGAAATTTGCGTAGCTAAGTGCAACTGCTATACTCATCTTTCCTGACAAGTATCATCAAGATCAGGTGAGTAAATATTTGCAGAGATTCCAGTTAACTTGGAGCTCTGTTGAAGCACTGTAAATGCGTTCTAAGGAAAGGGTATGTTCCTTGCCTCCGCTTAGGACCACTTCACCAGGGAACAAAGCACAGAGAGCACACCAGGAACTAATTGAGTGAGTCTAGCTTCAAGCAGCTAGCACAAACAGTGTTTGATTTAGAGTTCCAAATGCGTGTATTCCTATAGGTTAAAATGAAGAGAAACCCCCAGAATTCAATGTCTTCCTGAAAGCAAATGCTTCAACGTAGAAGAACGAAATTTTGGCAGCCAAATGCAACTGGTATGCTCATCTTTCTTACCTAGTATCAACAAGATCAAGTGAAAAAATATTCGCTGAAATTCCAGTAAACTTGGGAGTTTTGTGGAAGCTCTGCAAAGACTTCCATAAGAAAGTGTATTTTCCTTGCCTCTGCTTGGGGATACTTCAGCAGGGGACAATGCATACAGAGCCCCTGAGAACTAAATTGAGTGGGCCAAGTTTCAAACAGGTATCACAAACTGTGTTTGATTGAGCCTTCCAAATGCATGTATTCATAGAGGGAAAAAAGAAGTTAAACCTGAAAATTCAAAGTGTTCCTGCAAAGGAACCCTTCAACATAAGATTACGCAATTTGGGCTGCCAAGTGCAACTCATATACTCATTTTTGCTGCCAAGTATCAACAAGATCGGGTGAAAAAATATTTGCTGAGAGTCAGTAAACTCTGAGTTCTGTGGATGCTCTACAAACACTTTCAAATGAAGGTTTATTTTTCTTTGCTCTGCTTAGGGGTACATAAACCGGTAACAAAGCATAGAGAGCACAATGAGAATTCATTCAGGGAGTCAAGTTTCAAGCAGCTAGCACAAACCGTGTTTGATTTAGATTTCCAAAAGCATGTATCCCTATAGGGGAAAATGCAGTAAAACCTAACTAATCAAAGTCATCCTGCAAAGGAATGATTCAACCTAGCTGAACAAAATTTGTGCTGCCAAGAGCAACTGGTATACACATTTTTTCTTCCAAGTATCAACAAGTTCGGGTGAATAAATATTTCCTGAGATTCCAGTAAACTCAGAGTTCTGTGGAAGCTTTGCAAATGATTTCAAATGAAAGTGTATGTTCCTTGCCTCTGCTTAGAGCCACTACCACAGGGAACAAAGCATAGAGAGCACACCGAGAACTACTTGAGTGAGTCAAGTTTGAAGAAGCTAGCACCAACCGTGTTTGGTATACAGTTCCAAACGCATGTATCCCAATAAGGAAAAAGGAAGTGAAACTTAAAATTCAAAGTGCTCCTGCACACGAACGCTTCAACCATGAAGAACGCAATTTGGGCAGCCAAGTGAAACCAGTATACTCATCTTTGCTGCCAAGTATCATCAAGATCCGGTGAAAAAAAACTTTGCTGAGATTCCAGTAAACTCAGAGTTCGGTGGAAGCTCTGCAAACACTTGAAAATGAAAGTATATTTTCCTTGCCACTGCTTAGGGCTACTTCAACAGGAAACAAAGCATAGAGAGCGCACTGAGAACTAACCGAGTGAGTCAAGTTTCGTGCAGCTAGTACAAACTGCGTCTGAGTTAGAGTTCCAAATGCATGTATCCCTATAGGGGAAAATGAAGTGAAACCTACGACTTCAAAGTGTTCCTGCAAACGAACTATTCAACCTAGAAGATCTAAATTTGGGCAGCCAAATGCAACCGGTCTACTTATCTTTCCTGTCGAGTAACAACAAGTTAGGGTGAAAAAATATTTGCTGAGATTCCAGGAAAACTCAAAGTTCTGTGGAATCACTGCAAATGCTTTCAAATGAAAGTTTCTTTCCCTAGCCTCGGCTTAGGGTTACTTCAACAGAAAACAAAGCACAGAGATCGCACTGAGAACTAGTTGAGTGAGTTTCAGTTTCAAGCAGCTAGCATCAACCGCGTTTGATGTATAATTCCAAATGCATGTATCCCTATAAGGAAAAGTGAAGTGAAGCCAAAAATTCAAAAGTGTTCCTGCAAACGAACTTTTGAACCTGGAAGAACGAAATTTGGGTAGCTAAGTGCAACTGCTATACTCATCTTTCCTGACAAGTATCATCAAGATCAGGTGAGTAAATATTTGCAGAGATTCCAGTTAACTTGGAGCTCTGTTGAAGCACTGTAAAAACTTTCTAAGGAAAGCGTACGTTCCTTGCCTCCGCTTAGGACCACTTCACCAGGGAACAAAGCACAGAGAGCACACCAGGAACTAATTGAGTGAGTCAAGCTTCAAGCAGCTAGCACAAACAGTGTTTGATTTAGAGTTCCAAATGCGTGTATTCCTACAGGTTAAAATGAAGAGAAACCCCAGAATTCAATGTCTTCCTGAAAGCAAATGCTTCAACGTAGAAGAACGAAATTTTGGCAGCCAAATGCAACTGGTATGCTCATCTTTCTTACCTAGTATCAACAAGATCAAGGGAAAAAATATTCGCTGAAATTCCAGTAAACTTGGGAGTTTTGTGGAAGCTCTGCAAAGACTTCCATAAGAAAGTGTATTTTCCTTGCCTCTGCTTGGGGATACTTCAGCAGGGGACAATGCATACAGAGCCCCTGAGAACTAAATTGAGTGGGCCAAGTTTCAAACAGGTATCACAAACTGTGTTTGATTGAGCCTTCCAAATGCATGTATTCATAGAGGAAAAAAGAAGTTCAACCTGAAAATTCAAAGTGTTCCTGCAAAGGAACCCTTCAACATAAGATTACGCAATTTGGGCTGCCAAGTGCAACTCATATACTCATTTTTGCTGCCAAGTATCAACAAGATCGGGTGAAAAAATATTTGCTGAGAGTCAGTAAACTCTGAGTTCTGTGGATGCTCTACAAACACTTTCAAATGAAAGTTTATTTTTCTTTGCTCTGCTTAGGGGTACATAAACCGGTAACAAAGCATAGAGAGCACAACGAGAATTCATTCAGGGAGTCAAGTTTCAAGCAGCTAGCACAAACCTTGTTTGATTTAGATTTCCAAAAGCATGTATCCCTATAGGGGAAAATGCAGTAAAACCTAACTAATCAAAGTCATCCTGCAAAGGAATGATTCAACCTAGCAGAACAAAATTTGTGCTGCCAAGAGCAACTGGTATACACTTTTTTTCTACCAAGTATCAACAAGTTCGGGTGAATAAATATTTGCTGAGATTCCAGTAAACTCAGAGTTCTGTGGAAGCTTTGCAAATGCTTTCAAATGAAAGTGTATGTTCCTTGCCTCTGCTTAGAGCTACTACCACAGGGAACAAAGCGTAGAGAGCACACCGAGAACTAATTGAGTGAGTCGTGTTTGAAGAAGCTAGCACCAACCGTGTTTGGTATACAGTTCCAAACGCATGCATCCCTATAAGGAAAAAGGAAGTGAAACTTAGAATTCAAAGTGCTCCTGCACACGAACGCTTCAACCCTGAAGAACGAAATTTGGGCAGCCAAGTGAAACCAGTATACTCATCTTTGCTGCCAAGTATCATCAAGATCCGGTGAAAAAAGCTTTGCTGAGATTCCAGTAAACTCAGAGTTCGGTGGAAGCTCTGCAAACACTTGAAAATGAAAGTATATTTTCCTTGCCACTGCTTAGGGCTACTTCAACAGGAAACAAAGCATAGAGAGCGCACTGAGAACTAACCGAGTGAGTCAAGTTTCGTGCAGCTAGTACAAACTGCGTCTGAGTTAGAGTTCCAAATGCATGTATCCCTATAGGGGAAAATGAAGTGAAACCTACGACTTCAAAGTGTTCCTGCAAACGAACTATTCAACCTAGAAGATCTAAATTTGGGCAGCCAAATGCAACCGGTCTACTTATCTTTCCTGTCGAGTAACAACAAGTTAGGGTGAAAAAATATTTGCTGAGATTCCAGGAAAACTCAAAGTTCTGTGGAATCACTGCAAATGCTTTCAAATGAAAGTTTCTTTCCCTAGCCTCGGCTTAGGGTTACTTCAACAGAAAACAAAGCACAGAGATCGCACTGAGAACTAGTTGAGTGAGTTTCAGTTTCAAGCAGCTAGCATCAACCGCGTTTGATGTATAATTCCAAATGCATGTATCCCTATAAGGAAAAGTGAAGTGAAGCCAAAAATTCAAAAGTGTTCCTGCAAACGAACTTTTGAACCTGGAAGAACGAAATTTGGGTAGCTAAGTGCAACTGCTATACTCATCTTTCCTGACAAGTATCATCAAGATCAGGTGAGTAAATATTTGCAGAGATTCCAGTTAACTTGGAGCTCTGTTGAAGCACTGTAAAAACTTTCTAAGGAAAGCGTACGTTCCTTGCCTCCGCTTAGGACCACTTCACCAGGGAACAAAGCACAGAGAGCACACCAGGAACTAATTGAGTGAGTCAAGCTTCAAGCAGCTAGCACAAACAGTGTTTGATTTAGAGTTCCAAATGCGTGTATTCCTACAGGTTAAAATGAAGAGAAACCCCAGAATTCAATGTCTTCCTGAAAGCAAATGCTTCAACGTAGAAGAACGAAATTTTGGCAGCCAAATGCAACTGGTATGCTCATCTTTCTTACCTAGTATCAACAAGATCAAGGGAAAAAATATTCGCTGAAATTCCAGTAAACTTGGGAGTTTTGTGGAAGCTCTGCAAAGACTTCCATAAGAAAGTGTATTTTCCTTGCCTCTGCTTGGGGATACTTCAGCAGGGGACAATGCATACAGAGCCCCTGAGAACTAAATTGAGTGGGCCAAGTTTCAAACAGGTATCACAAACTGTGTTTGATTGAGCCTTCCAAATGCATGTATTCATAGAGGAAAAAAGAAGTTCAACCTGAAAATTCAAAGTGTTCCTGCAAAGGAACCCTTCAACATAAGATTACGCAATTTGGGCTGCCAAGTGCAACTCATATACTCATTTTTGCTGCCAAGTATCAACAAGATCGGGTGAAAAAATATTTGCTGAGAGTCAGTAAACTCTGAGTTCTGTGGATGCTCTACAAACACTTTCAAATGAAAGTTTATTTTTCTTTGCTCTGCTTAGGGGTACATAAACCGGTAACAAAGCATAGAGAGCACAACGAGAATTCATTCAGGGAGTCAAGTTTCAAGCAGCTAGCACAAACCGTGTTTGATTTAGATTTCCAAAAGCATGTATCCCTATAGGGGAAAATGCAGTAAAACCTAACTAATCAAAGTCATCCTGCAAAGGAATGATTCAACCTAGCAGAACAAAATTTGTGCTGCCAAGAGCAACTGGTATACACTTTTTTTCTACCAAGTATCAACAAGTTCGGGTGAATAAATATTTGCTGAGATTCCAGTAAACTCAGAGTTCTGTGGAAGCTTTGCAAATGCTTTCAAATGAAAGTGTATGTTCCTTGCCTCTGCTTAGAGCTACTACCACAGGGAACAAAGCGTAGAGAGCACACCGAGAACTAATTGAGTGAGTCGTGTTTGAAGAAGCTAGCACCAACCGTGTTTGGTATACAGTTCCAAACGCATGCATCCCTATAAGGAAAAAGGAAGTGAAACTTAGAATTCAAAGTGCTCCTGCACACGAACGCTTCAACCCTGAAGAACGAAATTTGGGCAGCCAAGTGAAACCAGTATACTCATCTTTGCTGCCAAGTATCATCAAGATCCGGTGAAAAAAGCTTTGCTGAGATTCCAGTAAACTCAGAGTTCGGTGGAAGCTCTGCAAACACTTGAAAATGAAAGTATATTTTCCTTGCCACTGCTTAGGGCTACTTCAACAGGAAACAAAGCATAGAGAGCGCACTGGGAACTAACCGAGTGAGTCAAGTTTCGTGCAGCTAGTACAAACCGCGTCTGAGTTAGAGTTCCAAATGAATGTATCCCTATAGGGGAAAATGAAGTGAAACCTACGACTTCAAAGTGTTCCTGCAAACGAACTATTCAACCTAGAAGATCTAAATTTGGGCAGCCAAATGCAACCGGTCTACTTATCTTTCCTGTCGAGTAACAACAAGTTAGGGGGAAAAAATATTTGCTGAGATTCCAGGAAAACTCAAAGTTCTGTGGAATCACTGCAAATGCTTTCAAATGAAAGTTTCTTTCCCTAGCCTCGGCTTAGGGTTACTTCAACAGAAAACCAAGCACAGAGATCGCACTGAGAACTAGTTGAGTGAGTTTCAGTTTCAAGCAGCTAGCATCAACCGCGTTTGATGTATAATTCCAAATGCATGTATCCCTATAAGGAAAAGTGAAGTGAAGCCTAAAAATTCAAAAGTGTTCCTGCAAACGAACTTTTGAACCTGGAAGGACGAAATTTGGGTAGCTAAGTGCAACTGCTATACTCATCTTTCCTGACAAGTATCATCAAGATCAGGTGAGTAAATATTTGCAGAGATTCCAGTTAACTTGGAGCTCTGTTGAAGCACTGTAAAAACTTTCTAAGGAAAGCATACGTTCCTTGCCTCCGCTTAGGACCACTTCACCAGGGAACAAAGCACAGAGAGCACACCAGGAACTAATTGAGTGAGTCAAGCTTCAAGCAGCTAGCACAAACAGTGTTTGATTTAGAGTTCCAAATGCGTGTATTCCTACAGGTTAAAATGAAGAGAAACCCCAGAATTCAATGTCTTCCTGAAAGCAAATGCTTCAACGTAGAAGAACGAAATTTTGGCAGCCCAAATTGCGTATGCTCATGTTGAAGGGAAAAACATATCGCTGATTCCAGGAACACTTTGAATTTCAGGTGAAAGAACTTCCATATTTTTTTCCTCTATGGATACATGCATTGGAAGGCTCAAGTCAAACACAGTTTGTGATACCTGTTTGAAACTTGGCCCACTCAATTAGTTTCTCAGGGGCTCTGGAACTAAATTGAGTGGGCCAAGTTTCAAACAGGTATCACAAACTGTGTTTGATTGAGCCTTCCAAATGCATGTATTCATAGAGGAAAAAAGAAGTTCAACCTGAAAATTCAAAGTGTTCCTGCAAAGGAACCCTTCAACATAAGATTACGCAATTTGGGCTGCCAAGTGCAACTCATATACTCATTTTTGCTGCCAAGTATCAACAAGATCGGGTGAAAAAATATTTGCTGAGAGTCAGTAAACTCTGAGTTCTGTGGATGCTCTACAAACACTTTCAAATGAAGGTTTATTTTTCTTTGCTCTGCTTAGGGGTACATAAACCGGTAACAAAGCATAGAGAGCACAATGAGAATTCATTCAGGGAGTCAAGTTTCAAGCAGCTAGCACAAACCTTGTTTGATTTAGATTTCCAAAAGCATGTATCCCTATAGGGGAAAATGCAGTAAAACCTAACTAATCTAAGTCATCCTGCAAAGGAATGATTCAACCTAGCAGAACAAAATTTGTGCTGCCAAGAGCAACTGGTATACACTTTTTTTCTACCAAGTATCAACAAGTTTGGGTGAATAAATATTTGCTGAGATTCCAGTAAACTCAGAGTTCTGTGGAAGCTTTGCAAATGCTTTCAAATGAAAGTGTATGTTCCTTGCCTCTGCTTAGAGCTACTACCACAGGGAACAAAGCGTAGAGAGCACACCGAGAACTAATTGAGTGAGTCGTGTTTGAAGAAGCTAGCACCAACCGTGTTTGGTATACAGTTCCAAACGCATGCATCACTATAAGGAAAAAGGAAGTGAAACTTAGAATTCAAAGTGCTCCTTCACACGAACGCTTCAACCCTGAAGAACGAAATTTGGGCTGCCAAGTGCAACTCATATACTCATTTTTGCTGCCAAGTATCAACAAGATCGGGTGAAAAAATATTTGCTGAGAGTCAGTAAACTCTGAGTTCTGTGGTGCTCTACAAACACTTTCAAATGAAGGTTTATTTTTCTTTGCTCTGCTTAGGGGTACATAAACCGGTAACAAAGCATAGAGAGCACAACGAGAATTCATTCAGGGAGTCAAGTTTCAAGCAGCTAGCACAAACCGTGTTTGATTTAGATTTCCAAAAGCATGTATCCCTATAGGGGAAAATGCAGTAAAACCTAACTAATCAAAGTCATCCTGCAAAGGAATGATTCAACCTAGCAGAACAAAATTTGTGCTGCCAAGAGCAACTGGTATACACTTCTTTTCTACCAAGTATCAACAAGTGCGCGTGAATAAATATTTGCTGAGATTCCAGTAAACTCAGAGTTCGGTGGAAGCTTTGCAAATGCTTTCAAATGAAAGTGTATGTTCCTTGCCTCTGCTTAGAGCTACTACCACAGGGAACAAAGCGTAGAGAGCACACCGAGAACTAATTGAGTGAGTCGTGTTTGAAGAAGCTAGCACCAACCGTGTTTGGTATACAGTTCCAAACGCATGCATCACTATAAGGAAAAAGGAAGTGAAACTTAGAATTCAAAGTGCTCCTTCACACGAACGCTTCAACCCTGAAGAACGAAATTTGGGCAGCCAAGTGAAACCAGTATACTCATCTTTGCTGCCAAGTATCATCAAGATCCGGTGAAAAAAGCTTTGCTGAGATTCCAGTAAACTCAGAGTTCGGTGGAAGCTCTGCAAACACTTGAAAATGAAAGTATATTTTCCTTGCCACTGCTTAGGGCTACTTCAACAGGAAACAAAGCATAGAGAGCGCACTGAGAACTAACCGAGTGAGTCAAGTTTCGTGCAGCTAGTACAAACCGCGTCTGAGTTAGAGTTCCAAATGCATGTATCCCTATAGGGGAAAATGAAGTGAAACCTACGACTTCAAAGTGTTCCTGCAAACGAACTATTCAACCTAGAAGATCTAAATTTGGGCAGCCAAATGCAACCGGTCTACTTATCTTTCCTGTCGACTAACAACAAGTTAGGGTGAAAAAATATTTGCTGAGATTCCAGGAAAACTCAAAGTTCTGTGGAATCACTGCAAATGCTTTCAAATGAAAGTTTCTTTCCCTAGCCTCGGCTTAGGGTTACTTCAACAGAAAATCAAGCACAGAGATCGCACTGAGAACTAGTTGAGTGAGTTTCAGTTTCAAGCAGCTAGCATCAACCGCGTTTGATGTATAATTCCAAATGCATGTATCCGTATAAGGAAAAGTGAAGTGAAGCCTAAAAATTCAAAAGTGTTCCTGCAAACGAACTTTTGAACCTGGAAGGACGAAATTTGGGTAGCTAAGTGCAACTGCTATACTCATCTTTCCTGACAAGTATCATCAAGATCAGGTGAGTAAATATTTGCAGAGATTCCAGTTAACTTGGAGCTCTGTTGAAGCACTCTAAATGCTTTCTAAGGAAAGCGTACGTTCCTTGCCTCCGCTTAGGACCACTTCACCAGGGAACAAAGCACAGAGAGCACACCAGGAACTAATTGAGTGAGTCAAGCTTCAAGCAGCTAGCACAAACAGTGTTTGATTTAGAGTTCCAAATGCGTGTATTCCTACAGGTTAAAATGAAGAGAAACCCCCAGAATTCAATGTCTTCCTGAAAGCAAATGCTTCAACGTAGAAGAACGAAATTTTGGCAGCCAAATGCAACTGGTATGCTCATCTTTCTTACCTAGTATCAACAAGATCAAGGGAAAAAATATTCGCTGAAATTCCAGTAAACTTGGGAGTTTTGTGGAAGCTCTGCAAAGACTTCCATAAGAAAGTGTATTTTCCTTGCCTCTGCTTGGGGATACTTCAGCAGGGGACAATGCATACAGAGCCGCTGAGAACTAAATTGAGTGGGCCAAGTTTCAAACAGGTATCACAAACTGTGTTGGATTGAGCATTCCAAATGCATGTATTCATAGAGGGAAAAAAGAAGTTCAACCTGAAAATTCAAAGTGTTCCTGCAAAGGAACCCTTCAACATAAGATTACGCAATTTGGGCTGCCAACTGCAACTCATATACTCATTTTTGCTGCCAAGTATCAACAAGATCGGGTGAAAAAATATTTGCTGAGAGTCAGTAAACTCTGAGTTCTGTGGATGCTCTACAAACACTTTCAAATGAAGGTTTATTTTTCTTTGCTCTGCTTAGGGGTACATAAACCGGTAACAAAGCATAGAGAGCACAACGAGAATTCATTCAGGGAGTCAAGTTTCAAGCAGCTAGCACAAACCGTGTTTGATTTAGATTTCCAAAAGCATGTATCCCTATAGGGGAAAATGCAGTAAAACCTAACTAATCAAAGTCATCCTGCAAAG
The DNA here is from genome assembly GCF_047511675.1 of Marmota flaviventris. Classification (NCBI taxonomy): domain Eukaryota; kingdom Metazoa; phylum Chordata; class Mammalia; order Rodentia; family Sciuridae; genus Marmota; species Marmota flaviventris. The sequence continues at coordinate 4,717 of NW_027287845.1, read as the reverse complement.
GAATGATTCAACCTAGCAGAACAAAATTTGTGCTGCCAAGAGCAACTGGTATACACTTTTTTTCTACCAAGTATCAACAAGTTCGGGTGAATAAATATTTGCTGAGATTCCAGTAAACTCAGAGTTCTGTGGAAGCTTTGCAAATGCTTTCAAATGAAAGTGTATGTTCCTTGCCTCTGCTTAGAGCTACTACCAAAGGGAACAAAGCGTAGAGAGCACACCGAGAACTAATTGAGTGAGTCGTGTTTGAAGAAGCTAGCACCAACCGTGTTTGGTATACAGTTCCAAACGCATGCATCCCTATAAGGAAAAAGGAAGTGAAACTTAGAATTCAAAGTGATCCTGCACACGAACGCTTCAACCCTGAAGAACGAAATTTGGGCAGCCAAGTGAAACCAGTATACTCATCTTTGCTGCCAAGTATCATCAAGATCCGGTGAAAAAAGCTTTGCTGAGATTCCAGTAAACTCAGAGTTCGGTGGAAGCTCTGCAAACACTTGAAAATGAAAGTATATTTTCCTTGCCACTGCTTAGGGCTACTTCAACAGGAAACAAAGCATAGAGAGCGCACTGAGAACTAACCGAGTGAGTCAAGTTTCGTGCAGCTGGTACAAACCACGTCTGAGTTAGAGTTCCAAATGCATGTATCCCTATAGGGGAAAATGAAGTGAAACCTACGACTTCAAAGTGTTCCTGCAAACGAACTATTCAACCTAGAAGATCTAAATTTGGGCAGCCAAATGCAACCGGTCTACTTATCTTTCCTGTCGAGTAACAACAAGTTAGGGTGAAAAAATATTTGCTGAGATTCCAGGAAACTCAAAGGTCTGTGGAATCACTGCAAATGCTTTCAAATGAAAGTTTCTTTCCCTAGCCTCGGCTTAGGGTTACTTCAACAGAAAACCAAGCACAGAGATCGCACTGAGAACTAGTTGAGTGAGTTTCAGTTTCAAGCAGCTAGCATCAACCGCGTTTGATGTATAATTCCAAATGCATGTATCCCTATAAGGAAAAGTGAAGTGAAGCCTAAAAATTCAAAAGTGTTCCTGCAAACGAACTTTTGAACCTGGAAGAACGAAATTTGGGTAGCTAAGTGCAACTGCTATACTCATCTTTCCTGACAAGTATCATCAAGATCAGGTGAGTAAATATTTGCAGAGATTCCAGTTAACATGGAGCTCTGTTGAAGCACTGTAAATGCTTTCTGGGGAAAGCGTATGTTCCTTGCCTCCGCTTAGGACCACTTCACCAGGGAACAAAGCACAGAGAGCACACCAGGAACTAATTGAGTGAGTCAAGCTTCAAGCAGCTAGCACAAACAGTGTTTGATTTAGAGTTCCAAATGCGTGTATTCCTATAGGATAAAATGAAGAGAAACCCCCAGAATTCAATGTCTTCCTGAAAGCAAATGCTTCAACGTAGAAGAACGAAATTTTGGCAGCCAAATGCAACTGGTATGCTCATCTTTCTTACCTAGTATCAACAAGATCAAGTGAAAAAATATTCGCTGAAATTCCAGTAAACTTGGGAGTTTTGTGGAAGCTCTGCAAAGACTTCCATAAGAAAGTGTATTTTCCTTGCCTCTGCTTGGGGATACTTCAGCAGGGGACAATGCATACAGAGCCCCTGAGAACTAAATTGAGTGGGCCAAGTTTCAAACAGGTATCACAAACTGTGTTTGATTGAGCATTCCAAATGCATGTATTCACAGAGGGAAAAAGGAAGTTAAACCTGAAAATTCAAAGTGTTCCTGCAAAGGAACCCTTCAACATAAGATTACGCAATTTGGGCTGACAAGTGCAACTCATATACTCATTTTTGCTGCCAAGTATCAACAAGATCGGGTGAAAAAATATTTGCTGAGAGTCAGTAAACTCTGAGTTCTGTGGATGCTCTACAAACACTTTCAAATTAAAGTTTATTTTTCTTTGCTCTGCTTAGGGGTACATAAACCGGTAACAAAGCACAGAGAGCACAACGAGAATTCATTCAGGGAGTCAAATTTCAATCAGCTATCACAAACCGTGTTTGATTTAGATTTCCAAAGCATGTATCCCTATAGGGGAAAATGCAGTAAAACCTAACTAATCAAAGTCATCCTGCAAAGGAATGATTCAACCTAGCAGAACAAAATTTGTGCTGCCAAGAGCAAATGGTATACACTTTTTTTCTACCAAGTATCAACAAGTTCGGGTGAATAAATATTTGCTGAGATTCCAGTAAACTCAGAGTTCTGTGGAAGCTTTGCAAATGCTTTCAAATGAAAGTGTATGTTCCTTGCCTCTGCTTAGAGCTACTACCGCAGGGAACAAAGCGTAGAGAGCACACCGAGAACTAATTGAGTGAGTCGTGTTTGAAGAAGCTAGCACAAACCGTGTTTGGTATACAGTTCCAAACGCATGTATCCCTATAAGGAAAAAGGAAGTGAAACTTAGAATTCAAAGTGCTCCTGCACACGAACGCTTCAACCCTGAACAACGAAATTTGGGCAGCCAAGTGAAACCAGTATACTCATCTTTGCTGCCAAGTATCATCAAGATCCGGTGAAAAAATCTTTGCTGAGATTCCAGTAAACTCAGAGTTCGGTGGAAGCTCTGCAAACACTTGAAAATGAAAGTATATTTTCCTTGCCACTGCTTAGGGCTACTTCAGCAGGAATCAAAGCATAGAGAGCGCACTGAGAACTAACCGAGTGAGTCAAGTTTCATGCAGCTAGTACAAACCGCGTCTGAGTTAGAGTTCCAAATGCATGTATCCCTATAAGGGAAAATGAAGTGAAACCTACGACTTCAAAGTGTTCCTGCAAACGAACTATTCAACCTAGAAGATCTAAATTTGGGCAGCCAAATGCAACCGGTCTACTTATCTTTCCTGTCGAGTAACACAAGTTAGGGTGAAAAAATATTTGCTGAGATTCCAGGAAACTCCAAGTTCTGTGGAATCACTGCAAATGCTTTCAAATGAAAGTTTCTTTCCCTAGCCTCGGCTTAGGGTTACTTCAACAGAAAACCAAGCACAGAGATCGCACTGAGATCTAGTTGAGTGAGTTTCAGTTTCAAGCAGCTAGCATCAACCGCGTTTGATGTATAATTCCAAATGCATGTATCCCTATAAGGAAAAGTGAAGTGAAGCCTAAAAATTCAAAAGTGTTCCTGCAAACGAACTTTTGAACCTGGAAGAACGAAATTTGGGTAGCTAAGTGCAACTTCTATACTCATCTTTCCTGACAAGTATCATCAAGATCAGGTGAGTAAATATTTGCAGAGATTCCAGTTAACTTGGAGCTCTGTTGAAGCACTGTAAATGCTTTCTAAGGAAAGCGTACGTTCCTTGCCTCCGCTTAGGACCACTTCACCAGGGAACAAAGCACAGAGAGCACACCAGGAACTAATTGAGTGAGTCTAGCTTCAAGCAGCTAGCACAAACACTGTTTGATTTAGAGTTCCATATGCGTGTATTCCTATAGGTTAAAATGAAGCGAAACCCCCAGAATTCAATGTCTTCCTGAAAGCAAATGCTTCAACGTAGAAGAACGAAATTTTGGCAGCCAAATGCAACTGGTATGCTCATCTTTCTTACCTAGTATCAACAAGATCAAGTGAAAAAATATTCGCTGAAATTCCAGTAAACTTGGGAGTTTTGTGGAAGCTCTGCAAAGACTTCCATAAGAAAGTGTATTTTCCTTGCCTCTGCTTGGGGATACTTCAGCAGGGGACAATGCATACAGAGCCCCTGAGAACTAAATTGAGTGGGCCAAGTTTCAAACAGGTATCACAAACTGTGTTTGATTGAGCCTTCCAAATGCATGTATTCATAGAGGGAAAAAAGAAGTTAAACCTGAAAATTCAAAGTGTTCCTGCAAAGGAACCCTTCAACATAAGATTACGCAATTTGGGCTGCCAAGTGCAACTCATATACTCATTTTTGCTGCCAAGTATCAACAAGATCGGGTGAAAAAATATTTGCTGAGAGTCAGTAAACTCTGAGTTCTGTGGATGCTCTACAAACACTTTCAAATGAAGGTTTATTTTTCTTTGCTCTGCTTAGGGGTACATAAACTGGTAACAAAGCATAGAGAGCACAATGAGAATTCATTCAGGGCGTCAAGTTTCAAGCAGCTAGCTCAAACCGTGTTTGATTTAGATTTCCAAAAGCATGTATCCCTATAGGGGAAAATGCGGTAAAACCTAACTAATCAAAGTCATCCTGCAAAGGAATGATTCAACCTAGCAGAACAAAATTTGTGCTGCCAAGAGAAACTGGTATACACTTTTTTTCTACCAAGTATCAACAAGTTCGGGTGAATAAATATTTGCTGAGATTCCAGTAAACTCAGAGTTCTGTGGAAGCTTTGCAAATGCTTTCAAATGAAAGTGTATGTTCCTTGCCTCTGCTTAGAGCTACTACCGCAGGGAACAAAGCGTAGAGAGCACACCGAGAACTAATTGAGTGAGTCGTGTTTGAAGAAGCTAGCACCAACCGTGTTTGGTATACAGTTCCAAACGCATGTATCCCTATAAGGAAAAAGGAAGTGAAACTTAGAATTCAAAGTGCTCCTGCACACGAACGCTTCAACCCTGAAGAACGAAATTTGGGCAGCCAAGTGAAACCAGTATACTCATCTTTGCTGCCAAGTATCATCAAGATCCGGTGAAAAAAGCTTTGCTTAGATTCCAGTAAGTCCCTAAGCAGTTGGGCAAGGAAAATATACTTTGAC
>NW_027287844.1:0-49452 GCF_047511675.1 Marmota flaviventris | reverse complement strand
TGAGGTTAGGGTTAGGGATCAAATTAGCATTCGGATTAGGGTTAGTGTAATAATAGGGTTCATGGTAGGTTAGGCTAATTGAAAGGTTTGTGGAAAGCGATAGGGTTAGGGTTAAGCCTAGGGATAGAATTATGGTAAGGGTTATGTTTAGGGTAATGGATACAGTTAGAGTTAAATTAGGGCTAGGGTTATAGTTAAAATTAGGTCTTGTGCTAGGGTTAAGGTGAGGGTAAGAACTAGGGTTAGGTTTAGGGTTTTGTTTAGCATAAGGGTTAGGTTCTGAGCTATGGTTATTGCTCGGCTGAGAGTTAGGTTTAGAATTAGGTCTAGGGATAGGATTATGGTAAATTTTGGGTTAGGGTTGGTATTAGGGTTAGACCTAGGTTTAGTGTTAGGGTCAGAATAAGGATCAGGTTTAGGGTTAGTGTTTGGGATTGTGTTAGATCTAAAACAAAGGCTAGGGTTAGGACTATTAATAGGGTTAGGGTTTTGGTTATTTTAAAGACTAGAGATAGGTCTAGGGTTACTCTTCAGTTTAGGATTTCACTTAGGGTAAGGGATTGATTTAGATCTAGGATTAGGGCTAAAATTAGTGTTAGAGTGTTAGGACTGGTGTAGAGTTAGGTTTTGGTTAGGGTTAAGGTTTAGATTCACTGCTATGGCTCTGTTTTTCTTGAGGGCTAGGGCTAAGGTTAGGGCTAATTTTCAAATTAGCATTAGGGTTAGAGCTAGTGTTAGGGTGTTGTTTAGGTGTAGGTTTAGGGTTATATTTAGAGATAGGGTTAGATCTAGGTTTAGGACTACAGTGAAGGTTAGGGCTAGGGTTAGGTCTAGGCTTTGAATTATCATAAGGGATAGTGTAAGAAGTAGGGCTAGTGCTAGGGCGAGAGTTAGAGTTAGTCTAAGTGTTAGGTTTAGATATAGGGTTAGAATTATGGCTTCATTAGGGCTAGGATTAGAGCTAGGGTTAGTATTAAGGCTGAGCCTAGGTTTATGGCTAGGCTTATGGTTATGCTTATGGACACATATGATGTTATGGCTAGGTTTAGAACTAGGGCAAGGGTTAAAATTAAATTTAGTTCTATGGTTAGTTAGGGTTAGGTTTAGGATTAAGGCTAAGATTAGGGCTAGGATTCGGGCTAGAGTTTGTTCTGGTATTAGGGATTCATTAGTGCTAGGGCTAATGTCAGGTCTAGGTTATGGTTAGAGATAGTTTTAGGGTTAAGCTTATTAGTGTTAGGATTAAATTTATGTTTAGGTTAGGGTTCAGGTTAGTTTTATGGTAATGTACAGGTTTAGTGTCAGGAATAAGTTCAGGGTTATCCTAGGTTTAGGATTAGGATTAGGGTAATGGAGAGGGTTACAGCTGGGGTTAGGGCTAGGTTTATTGTTAGGATTAAGGCTAGGGTTAGGGTTAGGTTTTGGGTAATGGCAAGGGTTAGGGTTATGGTTAGGTTTAGGGTAAGTGTTAGAACTAGAATTAGGTTTTTGGTTAGGGTTAAAGTTAGTGTTAGGGCTCCGATTAGAGATAGGTTTTGGGTTAGATTAGGGCTAGATTTTGGGCTTCAGCTAATGTAAGAACTAAGGTTATGAGTAGAACTTGTTTTAGGGTTAGGGTTAGGGCTAGGTATAGCGTTAGGTTTAGGTATAGGTTTTGAGTGATATTCAGAGCCAGGGTTAGTGTTAGGGTCAGAGTCGGGGTCAGGGTTTGTTTTAGGGTTAGTTATAGGACTCAAATTAGAGTTAAGTTTAGAGGTAGGTGTAGGTTTAGGTTTTGGTTTATGTTAAAGGTTATGGTTAGGGCTATGGCTTGGTTGTTGATTAGGGCTAGTGCTAGGTTAAGTAAAGTTTTAGGATTAGCATTATTATTTCAGCTTGTTTTAGTGAGAGGTTTAGCTTAGGGTTAGGGTTTGATTTAGAGTTAGGCTTAGATATAAGATTAGGGCTAGAGCTAGGGTTAGGGCTAATGTAAAGGCAAGTGATAGGAATATGGTAATGGATGGTGTTAGCACTAGAAATATGACTAGGGCGAGAGTTAGAGTAAGTCTTAGGGCTAGGGTTAGGTTGGGTTTAGGGGTAAATTAGGGCTAGGATTACGTCTAGCATTTGTATTAGGGTTAGACATAGGTTTAGGTTTGGGGATAGGTTTAGGTTTAGAGGAAGGGATGGGGATAGAGCTAGTTTTAGAGTTAGGTTGAAGGTTAGAATTTTGGTTAGGGCTAGGTTTATGGTTTGGTTTAATAATAAGGCTTGTTTTAGGGCTAGGATGTGGGCTCAGGTTTGTTTTAGGGATATGGCAAGACTTAGGGCTAGGGCTAGTATCAGGTCTAGGCTTACATTAGGGATAGATTGAGGGTTAGATTTATGGCTAGGTCTAGTGTCAGGGTTACGTTTAGGGTAAGGGTCAAGTTTAGAGCTAGGGATATTATTACAGTTAGAATTAGGTTTCAGGTTTGGTTTATGTTAGGGTTTAGGTTTAGACTTGAATTAGCATTAGAGTTTGGGTAGGGTAATGATAGTTTTAGCTTTAGGGTTCATGTTAGGTGTAGGGTAATTGATAGGGTTAGAGTTAGCAAAAGGGTTTGGGATAGGCCTATGGTTATTTTTGTGTAAGGATTGAAGCTTGATTTGTGGTTTAGATGAGGGCTAGGTTTTGTGTTAGGGTTAGGGCAAGTTTTAGAGATAGTGATAATGTCAGGTTTAGGGTTACAGCTATGGATAGTTATATGGCTAGGTCTAATATTAGGTTTAGGGTAAGGGCCAGGTTAAGGGTAAGGTGTATTTTTAGGGTCAGGGTCAGGATTCAGTTTTGTGTTAGGTTAATAATTAGGATTACGCCTCAAATTAGCATTAGGGTTAAAATTAGCCTTAGGTTAATTGATAGGATTAGGTTTAGGATTTAGGTTAAGATAGGGTAATTTGTAGGGTTAGGGTTAGTGATAGGGTTAGGGTTAGGCCTAGGGTTTGCATTTGGGTTAGGGTTATATTTAGGGTAATGAATAGCATTAGAGCTAGGGTTAGGCCTAGGGTTTTGGATAGAATTAGGGCTAGAGTTAGGGTTAGGTTTAGGGCTAGGGCTATGTTTAGGTTTAGGGTTCAGGATATGTTTTGAGGTAGGGTTAGATCTAGGGTGAGTGTTAGGTTTAGGATTATGTCTCTGGTTAGATTTATGGTTAAGTTTAGGGTTAGTGTTAGGGTTAGGGCTAAGGTTATCTTTAGAGTTAGGTTAATGGATAGGGTTAGATATCAGGTTAGGATTAGGCGTAGTTTTAGGTTTAGGGTTAGTGTTAGGGTTAGGGCTAAGATTATCATTAGAGTTAGTGTAATGGATAGGGTTAGATTTCAGGTTAGGGTTGGGGTAATTTAGGTTTAGGGTTAGTGTTAGGGTTTGGTTTAGTGTCAGAGTAAGGGTTAGGTTTTTATCTAGGGTTAAGGCTACAATGAGGATTCGGTTTAGGGTTATGTGTAGTATTAGGTTTACAATTAGGATTAGAGGTAGGTTTATCATTAGGGTTAAGGTTCGGTTTAGGGTAATGGAAAATTTTAGAATAGTATTAGGGATAGTGTTAACATTATGATTAGGGCTAGGATTAAGTTTAGGTTTATGGATAGGGCTAGGGTTATGTTTAGGGTTCGATTTTGGGTTTTACCTAGGGTTAAGTCTAAGGCGAGTTTTAAGGTTAGTATGAGGGTTAGGCTTAGGATAAGGGATAAGGTTAGGTTAGGGTTAGGGTTACACTTTGGGCTAGATTTAGGCCTAGGATTAGGGCTAGGTTTTGTGTCAGGTTTAGAGCTAGTTTTAGTGCTATGGTAAAGTAAGTGTTATGTTTACCATATGGCTAGGCCTAATGGTAGGTTTGGATTTCAGTTAGCATCAGTTTTATAGCTAGGGTTAGTGTTAGTCTCAGGGTTTGTCTTTGGATAAGGGTTAGGGTTAGGGCCAGAGCCAGAATTAGGATTGGTTGGGTCTAGAGCTAAGGTTGGTGTTTGGCTTAGGTTAAGTGTTATCATTAGAGCTAGGGCTATGTTTTTGTTTTGGTCTTTGCTAAAGATATATCTGGATTTAGGATTAGATTTAATCTAGGTCTAGTATTAGGTTTACTTTTAGATATAGGGTTATGGGTAGGGCTAGTGTTAGAGTTTGCTTTAGATTGATGGTCAGAATAAGGGTCAGCGATAGGGTTAGAATTTGGGTTATGGTTATAACAAGAATGAGTGCTAGGGTTAGGACTAATAATAGGGTTAAATTTTGGGTTAGACTATGGATTAGTTTTAGGACTAGGGTTAGCATTAGGGTTGGGGTTTGGCTAGGGTAAAGATAAGGTTAGAGCTAAATTAGAGCTAGGGTTCGGGTTAGGTTTAGGGCTAGTGTTTTGGTTAGGGTTAGGGTGAAAGCTAGGGTTAGGACTCAGATTTGGGCTAGGTTTTGGTTAGCTTTAGTTTTAAGATTATCATTAGTGTATGATCTAGGGTTTTGATTAGAACTAATTTTAGAATTAGGGTTAGACTAGGTCGCGTGTTAGAGTAAGTTTTAGGTTTAGGGTGATGTTTAGAGGTAGGGTTAGAAAAAAGAACAAAAAGAAGTAGGGTTAGTGTTAATGTCAGAGACAGGTTCAAAAGTAGTTTTAGGGTTAAGATTATGAGTAGAATTAGGGCTAGGCTTAGGGCTAGAGGTAAAGTCAGGCTTTGGTTTAGGTAAAAGTTTAGGGTTAGTGTTATTGTTTGTTTTGTTTTAGGGCTAAGCCTTTGATTCGTTCTTGTTTTAGGATTAGCATTAGGGTAAGGACTAGTGTTAGGGTGAGGTTTAGGTGTAGAATTAGGGTTAGATTTAGTGTTAGGTTTAGATCTAGGGTTAGGGCAAGGTTTAAGGTCAGGGCTAGTGTTATTCTAGACTATGGCTAGGAATAAGTTTACAGTAATTGATAGGGTTAGAATTAGGGCTAGGGCTAGGGCGGAGTAGTCTTGAAGCTAGGATTAGGATTAGGTTTAGAATTCGTGGGAGTGTTAGTGTTTGGGTTAGTCCTAGTGTTAAGGCTAGGGCTAGAGTTAGTGTTAGGGTTAGGGTTTGGGTTAGGTTTAAGGTAAGCAATGGGGTTATAACTAGGTTTAGGGATAGGGAATATGTTAGAATTAGGGTTAGGGTTATGATTAAGGCTAGGTTTTGGTCTAGGACAAGAGGTAGTGTTCGTGTTAGGGTTAGGGCTACGATTAGGACTAGGGCTAATGTCAGATCTAGGGTTACATATAGGAATATGTTTTTGGTTATGTTTATGGTTAGGTCTAGTGTAAGGGTTAGACTTAGAGTAAGGGTCAAGTTTAGTGCTATGTGTATTATTAGGGTCAGTGTACAGCTTATTGTTTGGTTTAGGTTAAGGTTTAGGTTTATGGCTCGAATTAGCATTAGTGTTAGATTTAGGGTTAGGATAATGAATAGGATTAGGATTAGGGTTCAGGTTAGTTTTAGGGCAATGAATAGGTTTAGGGATTGTGAAAGGCTTAGGGTTAAGCCTAGGCTTAATATTAGGGTTAGGATTATAGTTAGGGTAATGGACAGAATTAGAACTAGGGTTTGGGCTAGGGTTATGGTTAGGATTAGGGATAGGGTTAGTGTAGTGGATATAATTAGAGCTATGGTTAGGTCTATGGTTAAGGTTAGGATTAGGGCTAGTGTTAGGTTAGGGTTTGGGATAGGACTTGGGTTATCTTAAGTGAAAGTTCAGGTTTTGAGCTAGGGTTAGGTCTAAAGCAAGGCTTAGGGTTAGGGTTAGGGCTAGAGTTAGAATTAGGGTTATGCTTAGGGCTATGTTCAGGCCTAGGATTAGGGCTAGATTTGTGCTAGTTTAGGCCTAGGGTTAGGGCCATGGGTACTATAAGACATAGGGTTATGATTAGGGATAGTTTTAGGGTTAGGGTTAAGTCTAGGTGTAGGGTTAGGTCTAGGTTTTGGGTGAGTGTCAAGTTTAAAGCTAGATTCAGTGTTAGAATCAGGGTCAGTTTTGGGGATAAGGTAAGGTTGGAGTTAGAGCCAGAATTAGCACTAGGTTTAGGTGTAGGAGTAGGGTAAGTATTCGGTTTATGTTAAGAATTATTGTATGATTTGGAAAGCAGTATGGAGAAAAATGACAAAATCATGGAATTTGCAGGGAAATGGATGGCTCTAGAGCAGATTATGCTTAGTGAAGGTAGCCAATCCCTAAAAAACAAATACCAAATGTCTTCTTTGATACAATGAGAGCAACTAAGAACAAAGCAGGGAGGAAGAGCAGGAAGAAAAGATTAACATTAAACAGATACATGAGGTGGGAGGGAAAGGGAGAGAAAAGGGAAATTGCATGGTAATGGAGGGAGACCTGCATGGTTATACAAAATTACATATAAGAGGTTGTGAGGGGAATGGGAAAATAAACAAGAAGAGAAATGAATTACAGTAGATGGGGTAGAGAGAGAAGATGGGAGGGGAGGGGAGGGGAGATAATAAAGGATAGGAAAGGTAGCAGAGTACAACAGTTACTAATAGGGCATTATGTAAAAATGTGGATGTGTAACCGACGTGATTCTGCAATCTGTATTTGGGGTAAAATTGGGAGTTCAAAACGCACTTGAATCAAATGTATGAAATATGATATGTCAAGAGCTTTGTAATGTTTTGAACAACCAATAAAAAAAAGAAAAAAAAGAATTATTGTAGGGCTAATGCTAGGTTTTTGTTTAAGTCTAGGGCTAGAGTTATAGCTATATTTAGGGTTAGCTTTGGGTCTAGGCCTTGTGTTAGGCTTAGGTATAGGTATAGGTTTACCAGTAGGGCTAGTGTTAGGATTTGGTTTAGGGTTAGGGTCAGGTTTAGACCTAGGATTACTCTTAGGGTCAGATGAGGGTCAGGGTTAGGTTTAGATGTAGAATGAGGGCTAGGGTTAAGACTAGTAATATAGTTAGAGTTTAAGTTAGGCTAAGGATTAGGATTAGAACTCAGATTAGCCTTTGTGTTAGGGTTTGGCTTAGTGTAAGTAATAGGGTTAGAGTTAGGGATAGGGCTAGTGTTAGGGTTAGAGTTAGGGCTAGCATTAGGATTAAACCTAGGGTTAGGGCTCGGATTAGGGGTAGAATTTGTGTTAGGGATAGGGCTATGGATAGGACAATGACTAATGTATGAACTAGGGTTTTGATTAAGGCTAGTTTTAGGATTAGGTTAAGTCTAGATGTAGTGTTATTAATGTTATTAATGTAAGGGTGATTTTTAGAGCTAGGATTAGTGTTTCGGTCAGTGTCAGAGTCAGGGTTAGTTTTAGACTTAGTTTTAGGGCTATTTGTAGGGTTAGCATTTGATTTAGGTTAAGGGTTAGGATTAGGCCTATGACTTGGTTTTGGTTTATGGCTAGTGCTATGGATAGGGCCAGTTTTACGATTAGCATTATGGATATGGGTAGTGTTAGGGTTTGTTTTAGGCTTATTGTTAAAGTTAAATTTAGAGTTAGGTTTAGATTTAGACTTAGGCTTAGATCTAGGGTTAGGAATAATGCTAAGGGTAGAACTAGGACTAGGGCTAGGGCAAGAGTTAGAGTTAGTCTTATGGCTAGGTTTAGAGTTAGGATAGGATTAAATAAAGGCTAGGATTAGCATTAGGCTTTGGGTTAGGCCTAGGTTTAGGGCAATGGTTAGAGTTAGGTTCTGTGTTATGGTTGGGGCTAAGTTTAGGGCAATGGTTAATGTAAGAACTAGGGTTACCATTAGGGTTAGTTTTAGTGTTAGATTTAGTGTTAGGGTTAGTTTTAAACTTAGGGTGATATGTGTATCTAGGTTTTATATTAGGATAGGAGTCAGGGTCAGGTGGAGTGTTAGGGTTAGTGTTAGGACTCGAATTAGGGCTAGGGTTATTTTTAGGGTTCAGTTTAAGGTGAGGGTGGTGTTTAGAGCTAGGGTGAGTGTTAGGATATGAGTCAAGGTCAGGGTTGGTGTTAAGGTTAGGGTTAGGACTCGAATTAGGGCTAGGGTTAGGTCTAGTTGTAGTGTTAGGGTTTGGTTTAAGTTATGGTTTAGGGTTAAGGCTAAAACTTGGTTTTGTTTTAGTCCTAGGGTTAGATTAGGGCTAGTGTTACTTAGGCTTAGGCTTAGTGATTGGGTTAGGGTTAAATTTGGATATAGGGTTAGATCTCAAGCTAGGGACAGAACTAAGGATAAGGCAAGTGTTTTGTCTAAGTTTAGGGTTATGGTAAAGGATAGGGTTAGAACTAGGGATAGGACTAGTGTGAGAGTTAGTCTTAGGGCTAGGGTTTGGGTTAAGGTTAGAGGTAGGGCTCAATTAGGGCTAGGATTAGGGCTAGGTTTAGTGTTTAGTTTAAGCCTAGGGTTAGGGTTTAGAGTTTACGTATAGAATTAGGCCAAATTTGGGGTAAGGGATGGCTTTTTAGCTATGTTTAGAGGTAGGGTGAAGATTATAATTAGGATTAGGACTATGATTATTGTTAGCATTATGATAAAGGCTAGGTTTATGGCTAGGATGAGGGATAGGGTACTTTTTTTTAGGGTTAGGGCTACAATTAGTGCTAGGGCTAATTTCAGGTCCAGAATTATGTTTAAAGATAGTTTTAGGGTTAGGATTATGGGTACGACTATTTGAAGGGTTAGGTTTAGGGTTAGTGTCAGGTTTAGAGCTAGGGGTATTATTAGGGTCAAGTTCTGAGTTAGAGTTTGGGATAGGTTAAGGTTTAAATTTAGGGCTAAATTAGCATTAGGGTTATGGTTATGTTTATGGTTATGGTTATGGTAATGGATAGAGATAGAAATCAGTTCAGGGCTTGGGTCATGGTTATGATTAGGGCTAGGTTTGGGTTAAGTTAGTTCTAGGGTTAGGGCTATGGTAATGTAAGTGCTAGGGTCATGATTATGGCTAATTTTAGTGTTTTAGGGCTAGGTTAATGTTAGGTTTATGGTTAGAATTAGGGTGATGTTTAGACCACGGGTTAGTGTTATAATCAGAGTAAGGGTCAGGGTTAGCTTTAGGGTTTGGCTTAAAACTCAAATTAAGGCAGGGGTTAGGGCTAGGTGTAGGGTTAGTGTTTGGTCTAGGTTAATGGTTAGGGTTAGAACTTTGGATCAGTTTAGTTTTAGGGCTAGGGTTAGTGTTAGGGCACATTTTAGGATTAGTGTTAGGGTTAGGGCTAGTCTTAGAATTAGGCTTAGGCTTCGGTTTAGGGTTAAATTAAGAGTTAGGTTTTTATCTAAGTTTAGTGCTAGGGCTAAGGATAGGGCAAGGGTTAGGACTAGGATTTGGCATAGGGTTAGTTTTATGGGAAGGGAGAGGATTAGAATGAGTGAAAGGGCCATTGTGAGAGTTAGAGTTATTCTTAGGGCTAGGATAAAGTTTAGGGTTAGAGATAGGGCTAAATTACGGCTAAGGTTATAGTTACGGCTAGGGTTAGAGCTAGTTTTAGAATTAGTATCAGTGTTTGGGTTAGTTTTAGGCTTAGGCATCGAGATAGGGTTAGATTTAAAGTTAGTTTTCAATCTAGTGTTAAAGCTAAAGGTAAGTATAGGGCAATTGTGACAACAAGGGTTAGGGTTAGGATTAAGGTTACGTTTAGGGTAAGGGATGTGATTTTGGCTAGGTTTAGGGTTGGGGAAGGGTTAGTATTAGGGTTAGGGCAGAGTTAGTGTTAGGGTTATGATTAAGGATAAGTTTATGGATAGGATAAGGTTTAGGGTTTGTGTTAGCATTAGGGATATTATTAGGGCTAGGGCTAATGTCAGTTCTAGGGTTATGGTTAGGGGTAGATTTAGTGTTAGGTTTATGGCTTGGTCCAATATAAGGATTAGGTATAGGGTAAGATTCAGGTTTATATCAAGGGTTATATTAGGGTCAGGGTCAGGTTTAGGGTTTGGGTTATGTTAGCGTTTCAGTTTAAGGTAATGACAGGGTTAGTTTTAGGGTTTAGGTTTGGTTTAGTATAATGGATAGGGTTAAGGTTAGGCCTAGGGTTAGCTTAAGATTAGGGTTACTGATAGGGTAATGGATAGATTTAGACCTAAGTTTAGAGCTAGGGTTATGTATAGGATTAAGGCTAGTTTGGGGTTAGGGTTAGGTTTAAGTTTAGGGTTATAGCTAGGTTTAGGACTCGGATTAAGGCTAGGTTTTGGGTTAGGTTAGGGCTAGTGTTAAGGCTGTGGCTAATCTATGAAGTAGGGTTATTATTAGCACTAGTTATAGGGTTAGGGTTAGGGCTAGGTGTAGTGTTAGGTTGAAGTTTACGGTGATGATGATGTTTAGAGCCAGGGTTAGTGTTAGAGTCAGGGTTATTTTTCGTGTTAGTGTTAGGACTAGAATTAGAATATGGTTAGGGCTAAGTGTAGGGTTAGAGTTTGGTTTAGGTTAAGGGTTAGGGTTATGGCTATGACTCGGTTTGTTTTAGGGCTAGATCTAGGATTAGAGCTAGTTTTAGGATTAGATTTAGTGTTAGTGCTAATGTTAGGTTTAGGTTTAGGCATAGGCTTCAGGTTAGATTTAGAGTTAGGGTTAAATCTAATATTATGACCAGGGCTATGAATAGGGCTAGGGTTTCACCAAGGATTAGGGCTACGATTAGGGTTCTAATAAGGGATAGATTTAGAACTAGGGTTAGGTTTAGGGTGAGAATTAGAGTTAGTCTTTGGGCTAGAGTTAGGGTTAGGATTAGAGATAGGGCTAAATAAGGGCTAATATTGAGGCTAGAGTTAGTGTTATGTTTAGGCCTAGGGTGTAGGTTAGGGATAAAATTAATTCTATGTTCAGGGCTAGATAAGGGTTAGGGTTTGTGTTAGGGTTAGGGACAGTATTAAGGCTAGGCTTAATATCAGGTCTATGGTTAAGGTTAGGAATAGTATTAGAGTTTGGTTTATGGCTAGGTATAGCATAAGGGTAAGGTAGGGTAAGAGTCAGGTTTATAGCTAGGGGAATTATTAGGGTCACGCTCAGTTTTAGGGTTTGTTTTAGGTTTGAGGTTAGGTTAGGCCTCGAATTAGCATTAGGGTTATAATTACCATAATGATTGGGTTAGGTTTAGGGTTCAGAGTAGCTTTAGGGTAATTTCTAGTTTTGGGGAAAGTGATAGATTTAGGGTTAAGCCTAGGGGTAGCATTATGGTAAGGGTTATTTTTATGGTAATGGATTCCCTGGATTATTCCTTGTAAAAGTAGTCCTAAGCAGAAGCATGCAAAGCAACTTTATGTGAGAGCACTTTAGGAGAAATTGGGGAAATATGCATGTACTGAACTACCTCCCCAATTATTTGGTCACACTTCTTTAATATTCTGAAGGATTCATCTGTTCACTTACCCAACTTGGCTCCCCAAGTGTTGGACTTCTGGGATTAAAGGGGCTCTAAACAGGTTAAAGTTAGTGTTAGGGTTAGTGTTAGGATCAGTATTAGACCTATTGTTAAGATAAGAGTTACTTTTTTTTTTTTTTTCCAAATATCTATAATACTGTGCAGGATTCATCTTTTTTTTTTTTTTTTTTTTTTTTTAATTTTGACTATACTCCAAATGTTTGGGCCTCATATAAAGGGTTTGCTTTCAGGAACAGTTTCAATTTTCATGTTTCTCTTCTTTATTTCCATGTAGGGGTGAATGAACTAAAGCTGGAAATCAAACAGGGTTTGGGCTAGCTGCTTGAATAATCACACACTCCATCAATTTTCAGTGAGCATAATCTGGTGTTTGCCATGGAAGTAGTCATAAGATGAAATAGAAAGTAACAGCTTTATCTCTGGGTGCATTAGGAGCAAGCAGAATACCCATGTAATGAAAGAGCTTCAAATATTTTTGATTGGATTAATTTGATACTGTACAGGATTCATCCTTGACCTAGCCTTAGTAGGCTCCCCAAGTTTGGGCCTTCAAGCTTCAGTGGTTCAATGACAGGAACAGTTTGAAGTTTTAGGTTTCACTTAATTAGGGACTATAGGTGTGAATGCAATGGAGCTGGAAATAAAACAGTGTTGCTGCTAGCTGCATGAAACTTCACACACTCAATCATCCCTGTGTGGGCAGTCTTTGGTTTTCCTTTGTGAAATTACCTTAAGCTGAAGCATGGAAAACAATTGATCCATGAGCACTTTAAGGAAAAAAAAAACAGGAAAATATGAATGTACTAAAACATCTCCCCCAATTTTCATCAAATTTCTTTGATACTGCACAAGATTCATCTGTTAAGTTGTCGCTTTAGGCTCCCCAAGTTTGGGACTTCTATGATCATAGATACTCTAAACAGGTTAGAATTAGTTTAGGGTTGGGTTAGATACAGTGTTAGAGTGATTTTTGTTCAAATTCATTTGATATTTGGCATAATTTGATTTTTACATAACCTCACTATTTTCCCCAGGTCTGGGCCCTATCCCTTCAATGGTTTGCTCTCAGGAACAGTTTGTATTTTAAGATTTCCTTCATTTTGACCTATACGGGTAAATGGAAATGGAACTTGAAATCAAACAGGGTTGGTGCTCACTAGTTAAAACTGCACACACTCAATCAGTTCTATGTGGGCATTCTGGTTTCTTCCTTGTGAAAGTTTACCAAAGCTGAAGCATGCAAAACATCTTTATCCAAAAGTACTGTTGGAGATAACAGGGAAATATACATGTACTGATCTACCTCCCCAAATTATTTGGTCAGATTTTTTGATACTCCCTAATCCTAACAGAAACACTAGCCCTAGTCTGTGTCTTAAACCTAGATGTAAACCTAACTTTAATGCTAGCCCTAACCTTACCTCTAACTATATCACCTACCCTAAGCCAAACCATACCCATAATGATAAACTTATTCTTAATCCTAATCCATATCCTAATCCAAACCCTAACCCTATTACTAATTCTAACCCTTGCACTCATTCTAGCTCTAAACATAACTCAAATCATGACCCTAACACAAACCCTCAGTCTAAATCTGATCCTAACCTTAAACCAGACACTAAAACTAGCTCTACCCGTAAACTTATACCTAAAACTAAGCCTAATAGTAGCCCTAGACCTAAGCCTAATCCTCAATATAGCCATAATTCTAGACCTAGACCTAAAAAATCCCTGAGCCCTAGCCCTAACGTAATCCTTAACCTAAAGCGAACATTAACCCTATCCCTAGACCTAAACCTAGTCTTAATTCTGGCTTTCACCCTAAACCTAACTCTAACCTGAACACTGACCTTATCACTAACACTAAACCTAGCTATAAACCTGAACCTAACCCAAAACCTAATACTAACACTAGACATAGACATAACCCTAACCCTAAAATTAGCTCTAATCAGAACCCTAGATCTTACATTACACATAGCTTTAACCCTGGGCCTAAACCTAACACAAAACCTAGAACTATTCTGAGACCTAAACCTACCCTAAAAATAACCATAATCCTAAATGTAGCCCTAACCCAAACCCTCGCCTTAGACATAACCCTAGCTCAAAGTCTAACCCTTAGCCTAAACAAAATCGTAGGCCTATTTGTAAACATAAACCTAACCCTAGCCCTAATCCTGAACTTAACCCTAGTACTAACCCTAGCTCTAAACCTAACATTACCCTAACCCTAACCCTAACCCTAATAAAACACTAGCCCTAAACCTAACACTATCCATAACCCTAATCTTAAACCTAATGCTCACCTTAACCCTAAACCTAACCCTTGCCATAAACTTAACCCTAAACCATACCAAAGATAAAAACTAATCCTACCCCTGAACCTAAATTTAACCATAATCTAAACTTATTCTTAAACCTAATCTTACATCTAATCCAATACATTACTCTAAAACTAGCCCTAACCCTAAAGAAAACCCTAGCCCTAACCCCAACCCTAACCATAGTCATAAACATAACCCTAATCTAGACATAACACTTAACGTAACACTCCCCCTAGACCTAACCGTAGCTTAAACCCTAACCTTACACTAACTCTAACCTTACACTAACCCTAACCCTAGCCCTAGCCCTAATCATAACCATAACTCTGGCCCTAAACCTAATATTAAACCTAGCCCTAATCCTAGCCCCAATATATACCTATTCCTATCCCTAACTCTTACACTAGAATTAAGATTAACTATCATTCTCACCCAAGACCTATCCCTATTCTAACCCTACACCTTACCATAACCCTAAAGCAAGCCCTAATCCTAGTCATAATCCTTAGCCCTAGCACTAACCTATCTCTAAAACTAACCCTAAACTGAATCCTCAGCCTAATACTAAAATTAGCTCTAACCCTAATGCTATTCCTAAAGGTAGCCCTAACCCTAGCCCTAGCCCTAAAACAAAACTGAGACATACACCTAACACTAACCCTTACACTAGGCGAAACCCTAACCCTACACCAGCTCTAACCCTAGCCCTAATTTGAAACCTAAACCTAACCCTAAACCTAACCATGAACCTGAATCAAATCCAAACCTTAAAACTAGCTCTAAACAACACCCTAACCTTAAACCTAACCCTAACAATAGGCCTAGCCCTAAACTTAACCATAAAACTAACCTTAATTGTAATCCTATTTCTTACAATAGCCATAACCATAACACTAGCCCTAAACCTAATACAAAATTAGTCCTAATCCAAGCCCTAACACGAGCTTTAACCATAAACCTAACTCTAACCCTAGTCCTAACCTTAGGTCTAATCCTATCGCTTACCCTAAGCCAAACCCTCACTCTAATGCTGACCGTATTCTTAGCACTAATCCTTAGCCTAACCAAAACCTAACTCTATAACTAGTTCTAACCCTAGCCTTCATTCTATATATAACCATAAACCAAACCCTAACCCTATCCCTGACCATTATTCTGACTCTAACACTAATCTTAGCTCTAAATCTAAACCTAACCCTAAACTGAACGTTAACACTAGCCCTACTGGTAACCTTACACCTAAACCTAACCCTAACACTAGCCCTAGACTTAACCTAATACGAAATCTAGCCATAACTATAGATCTAGACCTAAAGACAAACTAGACCTAGCCTTAACAATAACCCTTAAACTAACCCAAACTCTAACCCTACCTCTAGATCTCACCCGAGTCCTAATTCGCCGTTAACCCTAACCATTACCATACCTGAACACTGTCCTTGACACTAACATTAACCCTAGTTCTAAACTTCACCCTAACCCTAAAACTAACCCTGAAACTACATCTAGCCCTAACATTAACCATAAAACTAGTCTTAATCATTACACTAGTTCTTACATTAGCCATAGCTCTAACCTATCACAAAACCTTGCCCTAATCCAAGCCCTAACTTAGCATTAAACCTAAAGCTATTCTTAACAATAACCCTAGACCTAACTATAAACCTAATCGTAAACCTAGACCTAATCCTAACCATAACACTAGCCCTAACCCTAACTTTAACCCTATTTGTTACCCTAAGATAACTATAATCCTTATGCTAACCCTAGGCGGAACCCTAATCCTAGCACTAGCCTTAATCCTATCTATAACCTAAACCTAACCTGAACCCTAAATCTAACTGTGTCCTTACCGAATCCCTAAATATAAGACTAATTTGACCCCTAAACCTAAACCTTAACCTACACCCAACTCTAAACTTAACCCTGACTCTAATAATACCAATAGCTCTAAACCTGACCCTAACAAGAAACCTAAAGTTTACAATAAACCTAGCCATAAACCTTACCCTAAAACTCTCCCTAACAGTACCCTAGACATGACATTAGCCCTAGCTCTAATCTAGCCCTAAACCTAATACAAAACTTATGGCACATCCTAGCAAGGAACCTCACCTTAATCATAACCGTAACCCTAACCTCAACCCTAACCTTAACCCTGATTTTCATCCTAGTCCTAGCACTAGCTATTTGCCATCCTTTACCCTAAACCTAACCTAACGCTAAACCTAACACTAAACCTAGCCGTAACCCTAGGCCTAACCCTAACACTAACCCTAGCCCTAATCCAAGCCCTAATTAGCCCTATCCCTAACCCTAACCCTAGCCCTAAGACTAACTCTAACTCTCACACTAACCCTATACCTAGTTGTAACCTTATCCCTTACCATCACCATATACCTAGCCCTAAACGTAGCCCTACCCTAGACCTATACTTAGCACTATCACAAAACCTAGATCTAAACCTAACTCTAAACTTAAGCCTAACCCTAAGTCTAAACCTATCCATAACTCTACTCTTATTCCTAATCCTTAACCTAAGCCTAAATCTCACACTTATAATAGCCCTAACCCTAAGACTAATCATAAAACTAGCACTAACCCTAACCCTAGCCATAAAACAAAACCAAGTCATAGCCCTAACCTTAACACTTAACCAAAAACAAATCATAACCCTACACCTAGCCCTAATCCTATCACTAATTATAGTCTAACACTAACCCCAAAACTAACCTTTACCCTGACACTGACCCGAACACTAACCCTGGCTCTAAACATCATCATCACCATAAACCTAACCTTAACACTAGACCTAGATCTAACTCTAAACCTATAACTAGCTGTAGTCATAAACCTAATTCATACATTAGTGGTAGCCTTAACCCTAACCCTAACCTAACCCAAAACCAGCCTTAATCTTAGTCCTAAATCTAATTTTAACCCTAAACTTAAACCTAACCCTAACCCAAACATTAGCCCTAATCTTATACATAACTCTAGCCCTAACCTTAGGGCTAACCCTATACATTACCCTAACAATACCCCTAACCCTTCTAATAACACTAGGCCTAACCCTAACCATATACATTACACTAACCCAAAATGTAACACTAATTTGAGCCCTGCACCTAATCACTAAGTTAACCCAAACACTAATCCTGAACCTGATTCTAAAAATAACCAAAATCTAAATCATACCCTAACCAAAACCTAACCCTTACACTGGACCAAGCCATAAACCTAACTCTAAATCTATCCCTAACTGTAACCCAAGACCTAACATTAGCCATAGCTCTAATAGAGTATACTTAACTCTAAAACAAATCCTATTCTTCATCTTAGCCCTAAACATAGCCTTAATCATAACTCTAACCCTATTTTTAACCCTAATACTAACCCTTGCCCTTGCCCTAAGTCGAGCTATAACCACATCCCTTAGCCTAAATTAAACCCTAACTCTAACCCTAACCCTAGTGGCAACCCTTGCCTTATCCTTAGGCCTAGCACTAACCCTAGATCAAAATCTAACTCTAAATCTAACACTAACTCGATGCCTAAGCCTAATCTTAAAACTAACCTTAACCCTAGCCCTAACATAACCCTAGCCGTAATTTAGCCCTATTCGTAAACCTAAACCTAACCTTAGCCCTAAGACTAACTCTCTGATACTAGCCCTATCACTCATTCTAACCCTATCCCTTACCATAAACCTAACCCTAGCCCTAACTCTAGTGCTAATCCTTTCTCAATATTTATCCCTAGCACTAACATTAGGCAAAAGGTACCTCTAAAACAAGCCTTAACCCGAAGCCTAAGTCTAAACCTAACACTAGCCCAAACCATAACACTAATCCTAAAATGAGACCTAACGCTAGCCCTAGCCCTAAAACAAAACTGAGCAATAGTTCTAACCCTAAACATTAACCTAAACCAAACCGTAACCTTACACCTAGATTTAAACCTAGACTTATTTGAGTTGGAAGCCAAACCCTAAAACTAACCCTGAACCTGACACTGATCCTAACACTTCTACCTCTAAACATCACCATATCTGTAAACCTAACCCTAACACTAAACCTAGCACTCAAACCCTAAAACTAGCCCTGAACTTAAACCTAGTAATTACATTAGCTCTAACCCTAACCCTAGCTCCAACATAACCCCAAACCTAGCCATAATCAGAGACCTAACCCTAGCTTTAAACCTAAACTAACCCTAACACTAGTCCTAATTGTAACCATAACTTTAGCTTTAAACTGATCTCTAACTCTATCCATTAACATAATGATAACCCAAACCTTAATGATAACCCTAAGCACAAATCTAACCCTATCCTGATTCGTTATTGTTCCATTAGCCTAAACCTAAACAGAATCCTATACCTAACCCTATCATTAAAATAACGCTAATCCTAAAACTAATTCAAGCCCAAAATTGAAACCTTAACCTACCTCAAACCTTAACTCAGACCTTGACCCTAATAATAACCCTAGCTCTAAACTTGACCATAACCCAACACCTAAACCTTAGCCTAGACTTAGCCATAAACCTAAACCTAAAATTATCTTTAACCATAATTCTGGACCTGAAATTAGCCCTGGCCCTAATCCTAGACCTACCCCTATAAACACACTTAGCCCTCATTCTTGTCCTAAAACTAACCTTAATCATAACCCTATCTCTAGCCCTATTCCTAACAGTAATTCTAACCCTCACCCTACCTCTAAATCTACCTATAATGTCATCTCTTACCCCAAATTTAAACCTAACCCTAACCCAAACCATAGGCTTAAGCTAAACACAAAACCTAGCCCTAATCCTAGCCCTAATTTAGCTCTATCTCTAACCCTATCCTAACCCTAGCCCTAAGACCAACTCTAATTCTTGCCCTAGCCCTAGCCCTAGTTTTATCCCTATCTGCTACCATAAAACTAACACTAGCCCTAACAGTTGCCCGAGAGTTAGTCCCATCCCTAATCATAACTCTAAATCTAACCTTAAACCTAAGCCAAAGCCTATAACACTAGCCCTAACACTAATGATAATAGTAAAACTAGCCCTAACCCAATCCTAGCAGTAAACCAAAACGGATAAATAGTCTTAACCTTAAAACTTAACTTAAAACAAAAACTAACACTACACTTACACCTAAAACTAGCCCTAATTTGAGTCCTAAGCCAGACCTTAAAACTAACCCTGACATTGACTCATATGCTAACACTCACCCTAGATATAAACACTGCCCTACTCAAGCCGAACACTAACATTAACAATAGCCCTAATTTGACTCTTAATGCTAACCCTAAAAATAACCCTGACCCTGACTCCTATCCTAACAAGAACCGTAACTGTAAATATCACCTTAAGCTTAAACCTAACACTAAAACTCAAACTACACCTAACCCTAACCCTAAAACTAACCCTAATGGAAACACTAGTTCTTACATTAGCCATTGCCCTAATCCTAGCCCTAAACCTAATACAAATCTAGCCCTAAACTGAGCCCTAAACCTAGCTTTAACTCTAACTCTAACACTAACCTTAGCCCTAAACCTAGATCTAAATCAATCCCTTACTCTAAGCAAAATCCTAAACTGAAGAGTAGCCCTAGACCTATCTCTAGTCTTTAAACTAACCAAAACCCTAACCCTATTAATAGTCCTAACCCTAGCCTTTGTTTTAGCTCTAACACAATCCCAAACCCTAACCCTAACCCTGATCCTTATTCTGACCCTAACACTAAACCTAGGTCTAACCCTAATACCAATCCTAACCCAAAATTTACCACAATCCTATCCCTAGACCTAATTCTAAACCGAACTCTCAGCCGAGCAATAACCATAGCTCAGAACCTAACCCTTATGCCAAACAAAACCCTAAACCTATTCCTAGTTCTAACCTTCACCTTAACCCTAGCACAAGACCTAATTTTAACTATAACCCTAGCCCTAACTTTAACTCTAACTGTATCCATTACCCTAAACATAACCCTTACCATAATTCTAACCCTAGGCTTAACCCTAACCCTATCGCTTTCCACAAACCTTTCAATTAGCCTAACCTACCATGAACCCTATACCTAATCCAATTATTACACTAACCCTAATCCGAATGCTAATTTGATCCCTAACCCTAACCTCAAACGTAAACCAAACCCTAATAGTAACCGTGACCCTAATAATTCCCCTAGCTATAAACCTGACTCTTACCCTACCTAAACCTTACACTAGACCTAGCCATAAAACTAACCCTAAAACTATTCCTAACCTTAACCCTAGATGTGATATTAACCCTAGCCATAATCCTAGCCCTTACTCTAACACAAACCCTATCCCTTATCCTAGCCCTATGCATAGCCTAATTTTATCCCTAACCCAAACCCTAGGCCTAAACCTAACATTAACCCTAGCGCTAAGCTTAGCCCTAATTTAGCCCTATCCCTAACCCTAACCCTAATCCTAGCCCAAAGACTAACTCTAACTCTAAATCTCACCTAACCCTAGTTCCAACCCTATCCCTTACTAGAACCCTAATCCTAGCCCTAACCCTTGGTCTAACCCCAGCCCTATTCATGGCCCTGGCCATAACCGTAGATCTCACCGTAACTCTAAATATAACCCTAACCCTAAGCCTAAACTTAAACCCAAACCTAACACTAGCCTTAATGCTAATGCTAATCCTAAAATTAGCCCTAACACTAGCCCTACAACTAAAACAAAACTGAGCCATAGCCGTAACCCAAACCCTTATCCTAAACCAAACCTTAAACCTACACCTATCCCTAACAATATCCTAACTCTAGTCCTAACCCTAACCCGAAAACTAACCCTGACCCTGACTCTAACACTAACCCTGGTTCTAAACACCATCATCACTGTAAATCTCAACCTAACACTAGACATAGCCCTAACCCTAACACTATAACTAGCGCTAATCATAACCCTGCTTCATACATTAGCCATAGCCTTAAGCCTAGCCCTAATCTTAACCCAAAACCTAACTTTAAACCGAGTAGTAAACCTAGCCTTAACCCTAAACTTAAACCTAAGCCAAACCCAAAACTAGCCCTAATCCTATACATAACCCTAGCCCTTACCTTAGGTCTAAACCTATCCATTACACTAACAATAACCCTAACTCTTAAGCTAACCCTAGGTCTAACCCTAACCCTATCCATTACACTAAACCAAATCTAAATCCTAAAACTAATGCTGTCATTACACTAAACCAAATCCCTAACCTAATCCAAAACCTAAACCTGACCCTGACCCTAAATATAACCCTAGATATAAACCTGAATCTTAACCTAAAACTAATCCTTACACTGGATGAAGCCATAAACCTAACACTAAATCTAGCCCTAACTATAACCCTAGACCTGACATTAGCCCTAGCCATAATATTATATCTAACAATAACACAAACCCTAAACCTCATCCTAGCCATAAACCTAGCCTTAATCATAACCCTAACCCTAATTCTAGCCCTAACCCTAATACTAACCCTTGCCATAGCCCTAAACCTAGCCAAAAGCACATCCCTTAACCTAATTGTAAGCCTAACTCTAAACCTCACCCTTTTCATCAAAACTGCCCTATCCTTAGCCCTAGCTTTAACTCTAGATCGAAACCTAACTTTAAATCTAACCCCAACTCAATGCATAAGTCAAAAATTGCCCAAACCCTGATGCTAATTCTAAAACTAGCTCTAACCCTATCCCTAACCTTAACCCTAGCCATAATTTAGCCATAACCCTAAACCTAACTCTAACCCTAGCCCTAAGAATAACTCTAACTCTCACACTGGCCCTATCACTCATACTAATCCTATCCCTTCCCATAAACCTAACCCTATCCCAAATTCAAGTCCTAAACCTTTCCCTATCCTTAGCTCTAGCACTAAACTTAGATAAAAACCTAACTCTAAATTTAACCCTAAACCGAAGCCTAAGGCTAAATCTAAGACTAGCCCTAACCTTAAATAATCCTAAAAATTTCATTAACCCTAATCCTAGCTAACCATAGGACTAAATCAAAAAACCCTAACTCTAAACCTTTACTTAAACCAAACTATAACACTACTACTAGACCTAATCCTAGCCCTAGTTTGAATCCTAACCCAGACCCTAAAACCAACCCTGATGCTGACTAATATCCTAACAGTCACCCTAGCTGTAAACACCACCCTCACCTTAAACTGAACCCTAACAGTAACCCTAGCCCTAATTTGACTTCTAACACTAACCCTAAAACTAAGCCTGACCCTGATTCCTATTCTAACATGAACCCTAGCTAAAAATATCACCCTAACCTTAAACATAACCCTATCACTAAACCTAACCCATAACCTAACAATAAAACTAACCCTAATGGTAACCCTAGTTCTTACATTAGCCATTGCCCTACCCCTAGCCCTAACCTTAACAAAAACCTACACCTAATCCGAGTCCTAAACCCAGCTTTAACCCTAACTCTAACCATAAACTAGCTCTAAACCAATCCCTTACTTAAGCAAAATATTAAACCTAAGGGTAACCCTAGACCTATCCCTTATCCTTAAGCTAACCAAAACACTAACCTTATTAATAGCCCTTACCCTTGGACTCATTCTAGATCTAACCCTATCCAAAACTCTAACACTAACCCTGACCCTTCTACTGACCTTACCATTAATCTTAGGTCTAATCCTAACCATAACCCTAAACCAAAACATACTGTAATCCTATCCCTAGACCTAATCCTGAACCTAACACTGAGCCTAGCCCTAACTATAGCTCAGAACCTAACCCTTACACTAAACATAACCATAACATAACCCTATAACATAACCTAGAAAACTAACACTAGACCTAACCCTAAACCTCACACTCAATATTGACCTAACTCTAGCTCAAACTCTAACCCTTACCATAAACCTAAACATAACCATAGCCCTAAACCTAAACCTAAACCTCAATCTAACACTAACCATAAACCTGTGCCTACATCTAACCATAACCATTACTCTAACCCTAACCCTACCCAAACTCTAATCTTATCCCTAGACCTAACTCTAAACCTAACCCTCGCCCTAGCCCTAACCCTAGGTCAAAACCTAACCCTTATGCTAAACATAACCCTAACACTAACCCTAGTTCTAACCCTAACCCTAACCCTAACTCAAGACCTATTCCTAACCATAACCCTGGCCCTAAACTTAGCTCTAACCCTATCCATTTTCCTAACCATTGCCCTTACCCTAATGCTAACCCTAGGCCTAACACAAACACTATCGCTAAACCTAACACTATCAATTACCGTAAATCTAACATGAAACATAAATAAAAACCTATCATTACCCTAACCCTGCCTAATGCTAATTGAATCCCTAACTTTAAGCCTGAACCTATTCCAATCCCTAACCTAGACCTTCACCTTAATAATACCCCTAGCCCCAAACCTGACCCTAACCCTAAACCTAAACCTTCACTAGACGTACCAATAATCCTAACCCTAAAACTATCTTTAAACATAATCCTAGACTTGAAATTAGCCATACTCCTAATCCTAGCCCTAACCCTAAAACAAACCCTAGCCCTGATCCTAGTCGTAAACCTAGCCTTAATCATAACCCTAATCCTAACCCTTATTCTAAACATCACCCTACCTCTAAAACTAGCGTAACATCATCCCTTACCCTAAACTAAATCCTAAATCTAACCCTAATTCTATGCTTAAAATGAACATTAACCATAGACCTCCTCAAAGCCCTAATTAAGCCCTATCCCTAACCCTAACCCTAACCCGAACCCTAACTCTATTCATAAAACTAGCCCTAACCCTACCACTAGCAGTAAAACAAAAATGAGCAATAGTCCCAACCCTAAACCTAACATAAACCAAACCCTAACACTACACTTAGACCTAACCATAGACTTAATTTGAGTCCTAAACATAATCTTAAAAGTATACCTGACACTGACTCATATGCTAAACTCACCCTAGCTTGAAACACCATCCTAAACTTAAACCTAAACTTAACAGTGACCCTAGCCCTTATTTGACTCCTAAACCTAACCCTGACCCTGACTCATATCCTAAAACTAGCTCTAAATATCACGCTAAACTTAAACTTAACCCTAACACTAAAACTACGCCTACACCTAAACCTAAAACTAACCCTAATTATAACCCTAGTTCTTATATTAGCGATTGTCCTAACCCTAGTCCTAACTCTAACACAAAACTAGCCCTAATCCAAACCCTAAACCTAACTTTAACCCTAACTTTAGCCCTAAACCTAGTTATAAACCTATCCCTTACCCTAAGGGAAACCTTAATACTAATGGTTAACCTAGACCTATCCCTAATCCTTAGGCTAACCAAAATCCTAACCCTATTAATAGTCCTGAACCTAGCCCTCATTCTAGCTCTAATCCTATCCCAAACCCTTTCACTCACCCTGACCCTTATTCAGACCCTAACACAAACCCTATGTCTAAAACTGACCCTAAACCAAGAGCAAAATTTAACACTGGCCATACCTCTAACTTATACCTAAACCTAATCCTAACCCTAGCCCTAAGACTAACTCTAACTCTCACCCTATCCCTATCCCTACTTCTAAGCCTATCCACTACCATAACCCTAACCCTAGCCCTAACCCTTGTTCTATCCTTAGTCCTAGCTCTAACCCTAGATCTAACTCTAACTTGAAATCTAACCCTAACCCTAAGCCTAAGCCAAACACTAAAACTAGCCCTAACCCTAATACTAATGTTAAAAGTAGCCCTAACCCTAACCCTAACCCTAGCAGTAAAACAAACTGAGCAATAACCCTAACCATAAACCTTAAACCAAACCTTAACACTACACCTAGACCTAACTATAGCCTTAATTTGAGTCCTAACCCTAACCGTAAATCTAACCCTGAACCTGACTCATATCCTAATGCTCACCCTAGCTCTAAACACCCTCCTAACCTTAAACTAGCATTAAAACAAAAATGAGCAATAATCCCAACCCTAAACCTAACATAAACCAAACCCTAACACTACACCTAGACCTAACCATAGACTTAATTTGAGTCCTAAACATAATCTTAAAAGTATACCTGACACTGACTCATATGCTAAACTCACTCTAGCTTGAAACACAATCCTAAAAATAAACTTAACTTAACAGTAACCCTAGCCCTTATTTGAGTCCTAAACCTAACCCTGATCCTGACTCATATCCTAAAACTAACCCTACCTCTAAATATCACCCTAGACTTAAACTTAACCCTAACACTAAAACTATGCCTACCCCTACCCCTAAACCTAAAACTAACCCTAATTGTAACCCTAGTTCTTATATTAGCGATTGCCCTAACCCTAGTCCTAACTCTAACACAAAAGTAGCCTTAATCTGAACCCTAAACCTAACTTTAACCCTAAATTTAGCCCTAAACCTAGTTATAAACCTATCCCTTACCCTAAGGGAAACGGTTAACCTAGACCTATCCCTAATCCTTAGGCTAACCAAAATCCTAACCCTATTAATAGTCCTGAACCTAGCCCTCATTCTAGCTCTAATCCTACCCCAAACCCTTTCACTTACCCTGACCCTTATTCTGACCCTAACACAAACCCTATGTCTAAAACTGACCCTAAACCAAGAGCAAAATTTAACACTGGCCATATCGCTAACTTATAACTAAACCTAATCCTAACCCTAGCCCTAAGACTAACTCTAACTCTCACCCTATCCCTATCCCTACTTCTAAGCCTATCCACTACCATAACCCTAACCCTATCCCTAACCCTTGTTCTACCCTTAGTCCTAGATCTAACCCTAGATCTAACTCTAACTTGAAATCTAACCCTAACCCTAAGCCTAAGCCAAACACTAAAACTAGCCCTAACCCTAACCCTAGCAGTAAAACAAACTGAGCAATAGCCCTAACCATAAACCTTAACTTAAACCAAAACTTAACACTACACCTAGACCTAACCATAGCCTTAATTTGAGTACTAACCCTAACCGTAAATCTAACCCTGAACCTGACTCATATCCTAATGCTCACCCTAGCTCTAAACACCCTCCTAACTTTAAGTTGACACTAAAAGTAAACCTATTCTTAATTCAGGTCCTAACCGTAACCCTGATCCTGACTCATATCCTAACACTAACCCTAGGTCTCAAGATCATCTTAACCTTAAACCTAATCCTAACACTAGACCTACCCCTAACCCTAAACCTAAAACTAACCCTCATTGTAAACCTAGTTCTTACACTAGCCATTGCCCTATCATTAGCCCAAATCCTAACCCAAAATCTAGCCCTAATCCAAGCCCTAAACCTAGATTTAACCCTAATCCTAATTCTAGCCCTAACCCTAGCTCTAAGGATATCACTTACCCTATGAATAACCCTAACCCTAATGGTAGCCCTAGACCTATGCCTAATCCTTAGGCTAATCAAAATCCTAACCTTATTAGTAGTCTTGACCCTAGCCCTTATTCCAGCTCTAATCCTATCACAAATTTGAACGCTAACCCTGACACTTATACTGAACCTAACACAAACCCTAGTTCTAAACCTGACCCTAACACTAGACTAAAGCCTAACACTAGACCTTGACTCAAACCTAATCCTAAATGTAGCCTTATAACTAGCTTTAGAACGAAACAAAAACCTAGTCCTAGGCCTAACAAATCACTACCCTACCTCTAGATATAAACCTACTCCTAGTCTGGCTGTAACCCTAACTTGAACTCTAACCCAAACACTGACTCTTCCTTTAAATATAGACCTACTTCTAAACCTGAACCTAACTGAAAATCTAAACCTAACACTAGATCTTGGCATAACCCTAACCCTAAAACTATCCCTAATCATAATCCTATCTCTTACATTACCCACAGTTTTAACCCTAGGCCTAAACCTAACACAAAACCTAGATCTAATCCTAGGCCTTAACCTAGCCCTAAGCATAGCCCTAACCCTAACCATAGCCCTAACGCAAACCTAACCCTCGCCTTAGTCCTAACCGTAGCTCAAAACCTAGCCCTTACTATAAAAATAAACCTAGAACTATCCCTGAATCTAACCCTAAATCTAGTCCTAATTCTAACATAACCCTAGCCGTAACCCTAGCTCTAAACCTACCCATTACCCTAACCCTAACCCTAAATGTAACCCTAGCCTCAACCCTAACCATAATCCTAAACCCTAAACAGAAAACTAACCCTAGACCTAACTCTAAACTAATACTTGCTATAGCCCTAACCATAGATCAAACCCTAATCCTTACCATAAACCTAAACATAACCATAGACCTAACCCTAACCTTAAACTTAAATCTAGCCCTGTCCCTAAACCTAAACCTACATCTAACCATATTTATTACACTAACCCTAACACTAAACTTAATTATTACCATTCCCCTAACCCTAATTCTAACCCTAAACCTACCGTAATCCTATCCCTAAACATAACCCTGAACCTAACACTTGCTCTAACACTAATCATAGCTCAGAACCTAACTCTTACACTAAACATAACACTAACTCTAACCGTAGTTCTAACCCATACCCTAACACTAACTCAAGACCTAATCCTAACCATGAGTATAGCTATAAAGTTAACTCTAACTGTACCCATTACCCTAATCATAACTCATATCCTAATGCTAATTCTAGGCCTAACCCTTTCTCAAGACCTAATCCTAACCATAACCCTAGCTCTAAACTTAACTCTAATGGTATCCATTACCCTAAACATAACCCTTTCCCTAATGCTAACCCTAGGCCTAACCCTAAACCTATCACTAACCCTATCCTATCAATAACCCTAAACCTAACCTTCACTCTAAATCTAACCCTATCATTACCCTAACCATAACCCTAGGGCTAATTTGAGCCCTAACCCTAAATCAAACCTAAAAGAAACCCTAACCATGACCCTGACCCTTATAATTCACCTAGCTCTAACCTGACCCTTACACTAAACTCAATCCTTACATTATACCTAGCCAAAACCTATCCCTAAAACTATCTATAACAATAACA
Organism: Marmota flaviventris; assembly: GCF_047511675.1. NCBI lineage: Eukaryota > Metazoa > Chordata > Mammalia > Rodentia > Sciuridae > Marmota > Marmota flaviventris. The sequence continues at coordinate 21,772 of NW_027287844.1, read as the reverse complement.
CTAGACCTGACATTAGCTCTAGATATTATCCTAACCCTAACCTGAACATAAACCCTAGCCCATATTAGCACTAAGCATAGCCTTAATCATAACCCTAACCTTAAACCTAGGCCTAACTTAAAAACAACCCTATCCCTAATCTTAGACCTAACTAAGCCCTATCCCTAACCCTAACCCTAACCCTAGCCCTAAAACTAAGTCTCTCTCCCTAGCACTAAAACTAGTTCTTACCCTATCCCTTACTGGAATTATAAACCTAGCTCTAATCCTAGGCCTAACCCTAGCCATTTCCTTCGCCCTAGCCCTAACCTTGGATCTAACCTTAACTCTAAATCTAACTCTAATGCAAAGCCTATGCCTAAATCTAACACTAACCCTAACCCTAAACCTAAACCTAATGCTACTCCTAAAACTAGCCCTAACTCTTGGCCTAGCCCTAATACAAAACCAAGCCATATTCCTAACCCTAGCCCATAACCAAAACCAAACCCTAACCCTACACCTAGCTGTAACCCGAGCCCTAATTCTACTTTTGAGCAGAAACCTAAAATTAGCCCTAACCCTGATTCTGACGCAAACACTAACCCTAGTTTTAAACATCACCCTAAACATAACCCTAAACATAACACTAGACCTAGCCCTAACCCTAACACTAACCCTAAAACTAGCCCTAATTGTAACCCTAGTACTTACATTAGCCATAACCCTAACCCTAGTCCTAACTTAACCCAAAACCTAGCCTAATCTGAGCCCTAAACCGAGCTTTAACCCTAACCCTAACCGTAACCCTAAATCAAGCACTAAGAATAACCATAACCATAGCTCTAACCCTAGTTCTAACCCTATCCATTACCCTAACCATAATCCTAATGCTAATGCTAACCCTAGGCCTAAACATTACCATATCCCTAATCTTAACCCTACCCATTACTCTAAACCTAACTTTAAACCTAAACCTAACTATATCCTTTCCCTAATCCTAAACCTATGCTAATTCGAGCCCTAAATTTAAACCTTAACCTATGCCAAACACTAATCACCACCCTGACCCAAACAATACCATTAGCTCTAAACCTGACTGAAACTCTAATCCTAACCCTTACACTACATCTAAACTAACCCTAAACTATTTTTAACTGTAAAGCTGGACCTGAAATTAGCCCTAGCTCTTAACCTAGCCTTAATCCTAACCCGAAACATAACCCGAGTTTTACCCTAATTCTAACACTCGCCCTAGCCCTAAACCTAGCTATAACCCCATCCCTTACCCTAAACCTAACAATAACCCTAAACCTAACCATAATCTTAAACCTAACCATAACCCTTGCCCTAACCCTAGGCCTAACCCTAACACTAAGCCTAGCACTAACCCTAATTTAGTCCTATCCTAACCCTAAACTTAGCCTTAAGACTAACTCTAACTCTTGCCCTAGCCCTAGCCCTAGTTCTATCCTTAGCCCTAGCCCAACCCTGGATCTAAACCTAACTCTAAATTTAAACCTAACTCTAAATTTAACCATAACCATAATCCTAAACCAAACCCTAACACTAGCCCAAACAATAATGCTAATCCTAAAACTTGCCTTAACCCTAGCCCTAGCCTTAAAACCAAGCCATATCCATAACCCTAACCCTTAACCTAAACCAAACCAAAAACCTACACCTAGCCCTATCCCTAACTCTAAAAATAACTCTGACCCTGACCTGATCCTAACACTAATCCTAGCTCTAAACATCACCCTAACCTTAAATTAACCCTAACACAAGAACTTTCCTTAACCCTAACCCTAAAACTAGCCCTAATCTTAACCCCAGTTCATACACTAGTCATTGCCAAAACACTAGCCCTAACCCTAACACAAATTCTACCCCTAATTCTAAACCTAACCCTAGCTTAAACCCTAATCTTAACCCTAACTAGCCATAACCCTAACCCTAAACCGAGCCCTTCCATAGCTCTAACCTTATCCCTTACCGTAAGACAAACTCTAAACCAAATGCTAACCCTAGTCCTAACCCTAATCCAAAGCCCAACTTAAACACTAACAGTATTACTAGTCCTAACCCTAGCCCTAATTCTAGTTCTAACCCTAACCTTGACCCTTATTCTGATCCTAACAGTAACCGTAGGTCTAAACCTGACTCTAACCCTAAACCAAACCCTAACAATAGCCCTACCAGAAAGCCTATTCCTATACTGGATCATAACACTAGATCTATATCCAAAACTAATCCTAAATATAGCTATAATTCTAGCCCTAGACCTAAACAAAACCCTAGCTCTAGCCCTAACAATAACCCTTAACCTAAACTAAATACTTACCCTACCCCTAGACCTAACACTAGTCCTAATTTTGGCTCTAACCCTAACCCTTATCCTATCCGGAACACTGACCCTGTCCCTAACATTAACCTATCTCTAAACCTGACCCAAACCCAAAACCTAGTCCTAATACTAGACCTAGCCATAACCCTAACCCTAATACTAGCCCTAAACATAACCCTAGGGCTAACACTATTTTAAACCTAATCTTAACCCTAACAGTAGCCCTAACCCTAACTATAATCCCAACTGGAGCCCTAAACCTAACACAAAACCTAGCCATAATCCTAGGCCTAAACTTAGCCCTAAGCATAACTGTAACCCTAAACCTAGCCCTAACACTAACACTTGCCTTAGACCTAACCCTAGCTCAAAGCCAAAGCCTTACCCTAAACAAAATCCTAGCCCTATACTAAACCATAACCCTAACCCTAGCCCTTATCCTAACCTTAATTTTAGCTCAAACTTTAGTTCTAACCCTGTCAATTACCCTAACCCTAAACCTAACCCTAATTATAACCCTATCCCTAACACTAAATCTAACCCTAAACATAAATGAATCCAAAGACCTAACCATAAACCTAAACCTCACCATAGCCCTACCCCTAGCAGAAACATTAAGCCTTACACTAAACCTAATCCTAAGACTAGCCCTAAATCATAACCTAACCCTAACCCTAACCCTAAATCTAACATTATCCATTACCCTAAAACTAACCCTAATTGTAATGAATATTCTAGCCATAACCCAAACCCTAAACCAAAACCTAGCCATAAACATATTCCTAGACCTGAACGTACACCTAACCCTCGCACTAGCCATTACCCTAGTTCAAAAATTTACCCTTACCATAACCTAACCATAACCCTAGCCCTAAACCTAACATTTACCGTAAACGAAACCCTAGCCCTATCCCTAAACCTAACTCTCATTTTAGACTTAATCCAAACTATAACCTAGCCCTAACCCTAGCTCTAAATCTATCCATTATACTAAACATAACCCTAACCTAATGCTAACCTTAATCCTATTGCTAAACCTAACCCATCCATGACCCTAAAGCTTAAGTGAAACCTAAACCTAACCCTATCCATTACCCTAACCCTAAGCCTAAACCTAACACTAATTCAAGCCCTAAACCTAAACTTTGACCAAAACCAAATGCTTACCCTGACCCTAACCCTAATAATACCCCTAACTCTAAATCTGACCCTTACCCGAAACATAGCTCTGACACTAGACCTAGCAATAACCTAACCCTAAAACTATCCTTAATCATAACTCTAGACTTGACATTAGCCCTAGCCTAGTTCTAGCCTTTAACCTAAAAGAAACCCTAGCCCTAAACCTCAACTTAATCCTAACCTAAACACTATCCCTAGCCCTAATCCTAATTCTAACCCTCACCCTAGCCCTAAAGCTAGCTATAACCCCACCCATTCCTTTAAAGTTAATCCTAACTCTAATGCTAATCCTAAACCTAGCCCTACCCCTAGGCCTATCCCTAACACTAACCTTAGCGCCCTCATCCTAGCACTATTTTAGCTTTAACCCTAACACTAAGCCTAAGCATAGTCCTAAATCTATATCTAACTCTCATCCTAGCCATTTCCCTAGTTATAACCTTTTCATTATCGTAACACTCACCCTAACCCTAACCCTAACCCTGGATCTAACCCTAACTCTAAATCTAACCCTAAACCTAAGCCTACACCTCACCCTAACACTAGCCCTAACCCTAACACTAATTCAAAATCTAGCCCTAACCCTATCCCTATCCGTAAAAGAAAACTGAGCCATAGGCCTAACCCTAACACTAACGCAGAGAAGTCAAGATGAATGAAACCTGAAAACATAAACTGTTCCTGACAGCAAACCTTGAACTGAGAATGCCCAACCTGGGAAACATGGTAATGCTAGGTAAAAGATGAATCCTGACCGGTATCAAAGAAATTTGAACAAAACTAACTCTAACCTGAACATTAGTTCTAACCCTAGCCCTAACCCTAATCTGAAAACTAAGCCTTTCCTGTTTATAGAGCTTGATCATAAAAGTCCTAAACTTGGGGTGCCTACTAGGGCAAGGTAAGAGATGAATCCTGCCCAGCATCAAAAATTCTGACCAATATTTGGGGAAGGTGTTTCAGTACATGCCTATATACCTTGTTTTCTCCTAATGTGCTCTTGGATAAATTGTTTTTTCATGCTTCAGCTTAAGATACTTTCACAAGAATAAAACAGAGCATGCCGACAGCAAAGTGATTGAGTGTGTGAAGTTTCAGGCAGCTAGCACCAACCCTGTTTGATTGCCAGCTCCATTTCCATTCACACCTATAGGCCATAATGTAGTGAAAACTAAAAATCCAAACTTTCCTAACACTGAACCATTGAACCTTGATGGCCCAAACTTGGGGAGCCTACTAAGGTTGGTCAAAGATGAATCCTGTACAGTATCAAAGTAAACTGACCAAAATAAATTCAAAGATCTTTCAGTACATGTGTAATTTGATTGCTCCTAAAGCACTCAGAGATAAAGCTGTTTCTTTCTACTTCAGCTTAGGGATACTTCACAGGAAACAAACCAGAGAATATTCACTGAGAACTGATTGAGTGTGTGAAGTTTCAAGTGTAAGGGACCAGCGAAATGTTGGAGGAAGAGACCACCAAGAGACTGTCTCATGCAACAGCAAAAAGGGTTTGTTTGGAGACCAGCATGCTGGGGCTCAGAGCTCACTAGAGCAAAGAGAGATAGAGCACTGGGAACAGCTTAAGCAGAACTTATATACTTTTCTTGGAGAGGGCAGGGAGGGAAGTTCATTGATGGGTCAGGGCGAGTGGGCAGTTTGCCTGCAACCATGTGAGGGAGTGCATTCTGCAGTTTGGCAGTTGGGGACAGCACATTCTGGGAACAAGATTAGCAAACAGTTCTCAGGATTTCAACAGTGTTTTGTTAAGCATACAGAAAAACGGAGTGACAAGTACCTGTTTTATTAACCTTTCATTCCCCACTTCTTCTTCTGGCTACTTTTAATCATAAAAGTGATCATTGGGGGTGTCACATTCTGTGTCTGCTAGTGGGGTATATTGTTGTCTGATTACCATAAGTTTGACTTGTCCAATTTGGGCTTGGAGAAAGGAAACTACACGGTTGAGCAAACAGGGTGCTAGAGTTAGCAACAATATAAGAATTATTAAAGGACCGGCCAGGGCTGATAAAAGCATAGTTAACCAGGGGGACTGTGGGAACCAAGACTCATACCACCCTTTTTGGGCCCCTCTCTCTCTCTCTCTGACTCCCTTCAAGGCATCTTCTTAGTTTGCTCCTAGATTCTTTTACAACTCCAGTATGGTCGGCATAAAAACAACATTCTTCCCTCAATGCAGCACAAAGGCCCTCTTCTCTCATGAAGAGGAGGCCCAACCCTCGCCTGTTCTGTAAAACAACTTCAGAGAGAGAGGTTAAAGATTCCTGCAAAGCTGTGATGGAGGTTTCTAATATCTTTAAGTTTTGGTCCATTGCTCTTTCTAATTGGGTCATTTGTTGTGTCCCATGGACCAGGGCAGTGGTCCCTGTGCCCACCTCTGCAGCAATTCCCATTCCTAATAAGATCGCTAAAGTGAGGGATACAGGTTCCCGGTGAAACCGGATTGTATGCACCCCTATTTGATCTTCAAATGAACCTGCATCATGATAGAGCACTCTGGGAAACATCTGCACCATTACACAATAATTTACAGAGCTGTTAAATATTTGGGCTGAAATGCAAGGAGTTAACCCTGTGTCACATGCCCACAAAGTTCCATTTTCAGGAGTAAGGAAACCCTGTGTGATGCCAATATTTTTTATCTGGGTACATAAGTGTTGTTTACTTTTAGGTGGAGACCCTATACATAAGCCTGCCCCGGTTACTTCTGGGAGGGTTAACTTAGGATTTTCACCCCAATTACAGGAGGAACTCTGTGCTTTTACTGCATCAGCCTCATCAATTGCTATCCCTTCATAGTAAGGAGGAGCAGAGGAGAGACAGAGCCAACAAGACTGAGTGAGGTCTGGTTGTGTGAAATTCAGCACCACAAAGGCTCCTTCAATTAGCCCCCAGGGGAAAGGGTTGACTTCACTCTGGATTGGGGAAGTAAATGAAGGTGAAACTTGAGGAGTATGGGAAAGTGAAAGGACCCTAGTAGATTTAGGTTTGGGTGGTATATGAGGCCCAATTCCTGGCTTGAGGGGATTGGGCCCTATGGCCAAGGGAATTTCTTTTCTCTCAAACCTGATAGTGAACCAAAGGCCAAAATCATATCCTGTGGTGTAAAATCGCATCCCATAGGTTTTTCCTGAAAGCCATGCCCAGATATTTTGGTTTCTTCCTTTGGAGGTGAAGGTTATATTTAGGGGGTTGCATAGGCTATTTGTGTCACATGGAGTAGGGTCAACTAGTCCAGAAGTCCCCGCTTGGGGGCTCTGTTTAAATTGGAGACATTGTTTGGGATTTAACTTAGTATTATTTCTTCTTACCCGAATCAGACTATCAGGGGAGTTTGGGTTACACCAGACAGCCCCTGTATGCTCACATCCCCATGACTTACAGAAGAAGTCAGCTTTTCCCCCCACACAGCCGTGACTGTTTGCAGCTTCGATAGTCCGCCGGGCAAACATAATAATCCAGGCTAGCCAACCTACATCTGGCTTGCATGTCCCTACATCCATAATGTTTGTTTCCATTATCTATGGTACGGAAGGGATTTAATGGAATTTTAGTGGGATATTTTTCATCAGGGATGTCCCAATAGGAAAGGCCTATAGCCAGATGACAAATGTCTGGGTGGAGAGATGGCCACCAGGTCCCTAAGGGGGCTGTATGTGAGATAGACCATACTTCCTGTCCAGTAGGATTTGTGATCAGCCATCGCTGCTGAATTGGCTGATGAGGGTTAAGACTACTGGTGATCATGGGGAGAATCCCTAGCCCTATCCACATGGCGAATACACAATTTGAGAGGGTTACCAGTCTTTTCCAATTTCCAGCCAGAGTCTGGACAGGGCGCAGGCTTGAGATGAGAGGCATGGATCCAGGAAGTGATTCCATCTACCTTTACCTCTGTAGGTGTTATAAGTAGCACCTGGTATGGTTCTTTCCAGCGGGGTTCTAGGGATGACACCTGATGTCGTCTTACGTAGACGAAGTTCCCCACTTGATATCGATGTGAAGTCCCTTCATCTCCAGGTTGGTAGGCAGTGGCCAGCTGTTTTCACAGGTATCGCTGGGTTCTTTCAATAGCTTTAAGTCTGTCAAGCAAGGGGGTGTGAAAGGAATCGTTAGGTCTTAGAGTTGGGGTCAGGTCCCTTACTGGAGGAGGGGCACCATAGAGAATTTCATAGGGGGTGAGGTTACACAAAGAAATAGAGGGAGTATTTCTTGCACGAAACAGTGCATAAGGCAGGAGCATAGTCCAATCTTTTATGCCAGTCTCCAAGCTTAAATTTGTCAAGGTCTCTTTAATGGTTCTATTCATTCTTTCTATTTGTCCTGAGCTCTGGGGTCTATTGTTGGGGTTTAAGTGTGCAGACTTTAGCTCCCTCAGGCCTGACTTTTTGCAAGAGCTGTGGCTGTGATTTAGGTCAGCTGAGGCAAACCTCAGTTAGGAGGAGGAAAAGTTCTCTTCCCCTTATCGCAAGTCACAAGTTCTGCATGGTTTGGCCAAGAGGAAGAAGCTTCCTGCATACTTATCCTGGGAACAGTACATTCTAAAAGAAACAAATGCATCCTCAGGGGATTAGATAATGTCTACAAAGAACTTTATGAGGGTACTTATCAAATGAAAAGGAACAGTATGAATTTAGCTCTGTGTATCCGCTGAGGCATGATATTTGGGCAATGTGGGTAAAGTGTTATTGAAGAATTGCTTGCTTTGTTAGAAGAAGAATATAAAAGGAACTTGCAAATAAACCTCAGCATGCAGTTGCAATTGCTGCCTTTGCTCTGCATCCCCTGTGTCCTGGTTATTTCGTGACCCTTACCCAGGGACCCGAACGCTCTAGACGTTCACAGTCTATAAGCGCAATGTAACCTCCAATTAAACCCCAGGGTCCTGGCTAACCCCTGACTTACCTGGGCCACGAACGCCAGTCCATTATCAGACCCTATTATCTTAGGCAGGCCGTATCTTGGAAAAATATCTTCCAGGATCTTCTTGACCACCATTTGCGTCGTTTCTTTTTTTGTGGGGAAGGCTTCAATCCATCCTGAAAATGTATCTACAACGATTAGGAGATATTTAAGTCCATACCTTGCTGGCTTAATTTCAGTAAAGTCCACTTCCCAAAATTGTCCTGGTCTGGTCCCTCGAAGGCGCCTTCCTACAGGAAGCTTGGCGGGGTAAGCATTAACCAATTTACAGGCCCGACAGGCTTTTGTTACTCGTTCAGCTATTTCCTTTTGCTGTGAGCCGGTTAGTGGAAAACTCTGTTCTTGATCCTTTAGGAATGCCTGCAGTTTCTTTGAACCAAGGTGAGTGAGTTGATGTACATTTTTAACGTAGTGTAGGGCTTTCTGAAATTGCAAGCTGGGCTCAGTGTAGTCAAGGAGTTCAGTGTCAGTGTCCTTAGATGTTAAGTTGTCGGGATGCTCTGATGTAGTTAAATCTCCTGACTCATATTCCCCCCTTGTGGAAAGCGTTAACATGGTTACTCCGTTTAGGGCTGCCAATTTAGCCTCTTCATCCACCCTCCTGTTCCCGACTGCTACGGGATTGTTTCCTTTCTGGTGTCCTAGACAGTGCACTATAGCTAGTTCTTTAGGGCTTTGCACTGCTGAGAGGAGGTGGAGGATCTCATCTCTGTTTTTTATTTCTTTTCCCGCTGAGGTTAATAGTCCCCTTTGCTGGTAGATAGCCCCGTGTATATGAGCGGTAGCGAAGGCATAGCGGCTATCTGTGTATATGGTGGCCTTTTTGCCTGCCACTAGTTCTAATGTCTTTGTGAGGGCGATCAGCTCTGCCTTTTGAGCCGATGTTCCCTCCGGGAGGCTAGAGGACCAGATGACTTTAGTTCTGCTAACTATTGCTGCCCCAGCCCACCACTTACCATCCTGGACAAAGCTGATGCCATCAGTGAACCATATGATCTCAGGGTGGGGCAGTGGCTGTTCCTTTAAATCCCGTCGTATACTGGTTTCTTCTGCCAGTATATGTTGACAGTCATGAGTGACGGGTTCTGATGATTGTTCAGGTAGTAGTGTAGCTGGGTTAAGTGGGGTGGGGGGTCCCAGTATTATTCTGTCCTTGTCAAGCAACAGGCTCTGATAGTGTGTTATTCTAGAGTTTGATATCCATCTGTCTGGTGGCTGGCAGATGATGATCTCTAGGGCATGGGGGGCTATAATGGTTAGCTTCTGCCCCAGCGTTAACTTATCAGCATCCTTGATTAGTAGGGCCACCGCTGCTATAGCTTTTAGGCAATGGAGCCATCCACTAGCCACTGGGTCCAGCTTTTTAGATAAGTAGGCTATAGGCCTTCTCCAGGGTCCTAGAGTCTGAGTGAGCACTCCTCGTGCTATTCCTTTCTTTTCCTCAATGTAGAGAGTAAAGGCTTTTTCTACATCCAGGAGTGCTAAGGCCGGAGCAGATAGCAATGCCCTTTTGATGTTATCAAAAGCTTGTTGGTGCTCAGGGTTCCATTGGAATTGGGCATTTCCCTTTAACAACGGGTATAAAGGAGCAGCTAAGGATACAAACCCAGGTATCCATAACCTGCAAAAGCCAGCAGTCCCAAGAAACTCTCTGAGTTGCCTCCTATTAGATGGGGGTGGTATCTGCACAACGGTTTGTTTTCTGGGCTCAGTGAGCCATCGTTTACTGCCCCTAAGGGAATAGCCCAGGAAGATTACTTCTTGCTGGCAAATTTGGGCCTTTTTGACAGAAGCTCTATACCCGAGTTGAGCAAGATCAGATAGTAGTGCTTGGGTCCCAGACTCACAGTTTTACTTGGTGTCTGCTGCCAGTAGCAGGTCATCCACATATTGGAGTAGGGTGACTTCAGGATGCATGGTTCTGAAGTTGTTGAGATCTCTGTGGAGGGCTTCATCAAAGAGAGTGGGGGAGTTTTTGAACCCCTGTGGGAGTCTGGTCCAAGTTAGTTGACCAGACATTCCGGTTTCTGGGTCTACCCACTCGAAAGCAAACAGCAGCTGACTATCTTTATGCAGAGGCAAGCAAAAGAAAGCATCTTTTAAGTCCAGGACAGTATACCATTTTCGCTCAGGGTTCAGGGTGCTAAGCAGATTGTACGGATTAGGTACTGTGGGGTGAATGTCCTGCACTTTGTTGTTGATCTCTCTTAGGTCTTGAACGGGGCTATAGTCCCCGGTTCCTGGCTTTTTTCTGGTAGCAGGGGAGTGTTCCAGGCCGATTGACAGGGCCTTAGGACCCCTAAGGCCAGATATTTCTGAATATGGGGCCTTATCCTATCTTTAGCTTCTTTGCTCAGAGGATATTGTTTAATATTAATTGGGGAGGCTGAGGTTTTAACTCCACCATTATTGGAGGTTGTTTTATGGCTAGGCCTGACCCAGCAGTTTCTGCCCAGGCATCTGGGTAATCTGTTTTCCATTTCTGGGATAGCTTGCCTGTTTGATCAGTCTTGGGGGGTGTGAAGAGTTGATGTTCATCTTCTACTGACATAGTTAAAGCCATGACTATAGGAGTTTTTACTGAAGGATTTAGAAATTCCATTTGGGGGCCTTCAGGGTTAAAAGTTATTCTGACCTGGAGTTTGGTGAGCAGATCTCTGCCCATCAATGGGGCTGGGCATTCTGGGATCACTAGGAAGGAGTGATGGATTTTTCCTTTTCACAGGTCCATGGTCCTCTTAGTTGTCCAAGCCCGATATTTACTGCCATTAGTCCCTTGAACTAGAGATCTTTTAGTTGATAGAGGGCCCAATGGGTCCTTAAGGGCTGAGTATACTGCCCCTGTATCCACTTCAAAGTTTACTGGGGTCCCCTCCACTTCAAAAGTTACCCTGAGCTCAGGGAGGGGATCCGAGCCCTGACTTTCCTAGTCATCCTCCAGAGTTAGAATGGCTGGCTGGCGTGGCTGTTTCTTCCTAGGGCACTATTTGGCCCACTGTCCTTTTTCTCTACAGTAGGCACATTGATCTGAGGCCAGAGGTGGTGGCTTCTGGCGTGGACCCAGGTATCCCTTTCTGTCTCCCTGTCTCTTAACTACTGGCCTATTTGTTATTGTGACCAGGACCTTAGTCAATGCCTCAGTCTGTCTTTTGCTTCTTTTATCCTCCCTTTGCTCCCTTTCTTTCTCCCTCCTTTGTTCCTTCTCTTCCTCAGTTTCTCTCTTATAGTATACCTTCTTGGCTTCTCTGACTAAATCTCTCAGAGTCATATCTTGTAATCCATCTAAGCATTGTAACTTTCTTTTAATATCCAGGGCAGCTTGCCCAATAAAGGCCATCGTGACAGATGCCTTTTGATCCTCTGCCTGAGGATCAAAAGGAATATATCTCCTATATGCCTCCATAATTCTCTCCAGAAACATAGAGGGAGATTCATTAGGCCCTTGAATAATCTCTCTTACCTTGGCCAAATTAGTTGGCCATCTAGCGGCTGCTCGGAGACCCGCTATTAGAGCCCGGTGATAAGTGGACAGATGCTCCCTACCTTCAAAGGTGTTGGGGTCCCAGTTGGTTCGGTTCAAGGGGAAGTTGGCTTCGATTATGTTGGGAAGTTGTGTCGGTCGCTCATCTGGTCCGAGGATATTTTTTTCTAGCTTCCAGAAGGATTCTCTCTCATTCCTCTGTCATGAAGAGAGTGCCTAAGAGTTGTTGGCAGTCATCCCAAGTAGCCTGGTGTGAAAACATCAATGACTCAATCAGACCTCTGAGCCAGGTGGGGTCCTCGGAAAAAGGGGGATTGTTATTTTTCCAGTTATATAGATCTGAAGAGGAGAAAGGCCAATACTGGTAGGCTTGTATTTCTCCACCATGGCCATCCTCTATCATTGGCCCATAAAGACGGAGGGGAAGTATCACGGGGGCTTCAGGGTTTTTAATCATTCGCTGCCAGTGAGTTCCTTTAGCCGGGCCAGCTTACTCCAGGGGAGGAGGGGCTATGTGTGCCTTGGGGAAGTCATCTGGAGGGTGCTGGGCTGGCTTAACTTCCTCCAATGGTGGAAAGGCTGAGTCAGCAGCAGGAGAATCACTTAGAGGGTTTTGGGGGTTGGGGAACAAAGGCAGGGGATAAGGAAAGGGAGGAGAGTCCAGTAGAGTCAAATCTTGAGACTCAGGGAGAGCAGAGGGTGGAGGAGGAGCAGAGGGTTTGAGAGATAGAATCGTGGGGGGAGGAGTAGGAGTGGGGACAGGGACAAGAAAAGGCTTCACCCATGGAGGAGGAGATTCACAGAGGTCCTGCCAAGTTAAGATACACGGTTGTTGATCTGGATGGCTATGTGGCCCCGGCTGAAAAATAATATCTTTGACTTTTTGAATTAGTGGGGAGTAGAAAGATCCTTCTGGAGGCCATCCGACTCCAAAGGTGGGCCATTCTAAGGCACAGAGAGTCTGCCAAGTCTGGCATTTTACTGAAAAAGAAAGATTCTGAGCCCTTAAGTGGACTTCAGTCCAGTGATCAAGGGTCAGGGACAGAGGCGTGGAATGGCTCTGTCCCATAATGAAAGTTACTTGAACAAAGACAGGGACAATACAAACGTTACACAAACACAGACACACACAGTAAACGTGTAACACAAGTTCAGAGGCAAAGATTAAAAACAGACAGTGAATTCAACCTGAGAGAAAGAATTGCCGGCAAGAACAGACGGCTTTGAAGCAGAATATACCAGATGAGGGCACTTCCATCCCAGATGAGGGCATTTCCGTCCCTCCCAGATTAGGGCACTTCCGTCCCTCCCAGAGTCCTTCAAGGCATCCCTTGAAGAATGTGGCCTGTGGCTTCAGGACACGTCTGTCCACCACCGCCAGGGGGAGCTCACGTTCTCCGCTGGCAAACACACTTTGCCAACCCAAACAGAAAAACCAGAAAGGCTCTGAGAGCTCACGCTCTCCACTGAGCCAAAAACCAAGCTCTGAGCGATCGCAAAGGAAAAACAAGGAGAAGAAGGAGGAGATGAAGAAGAAGAAGAAGAAGAGGCGCCTTACTTACCCCCCAAAGGAGTCTGTTGGGGTCTCCCTGTCCGGCGATGCGCACTTCCCGGGCAATGCACCAAATGTAAGGGACCAGCGAAACGTCGGAGGAAGAGACCACCAAGAGATTGTCTCATGCAACAGCAAAAAGGGTTTATTTGGAGACCAGCATGCTGGGGCTCAGGGCTCACTAGAGCAAAGAGAGATAGAGCACTGGGAACAGCTTAAGCAGAGCTTATATAGTTTTCTTGGAGAAGGCAGTGAGGGAAGTTCATTGACGGGTCAGGGCGAGTGGACAGTTTGCCTGCAACTGAGTGAGGGAGTGCATTCTGCAGTTTGGCAGTTGGGGACAGCACATTCTGGGAACAAGATTAGCAAACAGTTCTCAGGATTTCAACAGTGTTTTGTTAAGCATACAGAAAAACGGAATGACAAGTACCTATTTTATTAACCTTTCACAAGTAGCTAGCACAAACCCTGTTTGATTTCCAGCTTCATTTCCATTCACCCCTATAGGGCAAAAAGAAGAGAAATGAAAATTGAAACTGTTCCTGAGAGAAAACCCTTTTACGTAGGAGGCCCAAACATTTGGAGTATAGTCAAAATAGGAAAAAAAGGTGAATCCTGCCCAGTATCATAGAAACTAAAAAAAAAAAAAAAAAAAAAAAAAAAAAAAAAAAAAAAAAAAAAAAAAATTAACTCTAACCCTAACACCTACACCTGGTCTAAACCTAGTCCTAACACTAAGTCTAACACTAAAGCTAATCTGTTTAGAGAAACTTTGATCATAGAAGTTTCAAAATTGGGGAGTCTAGTGGGGTAAGCTTAGAGATGAATCATGGGCAGTTTCAAAGAAATATGACAAAATAATTGGGTTAGCTATTTCTGTACATGCATATTTCCATGTTTTATCCTAAAGTGTTCTAAGATAAGTTTGTATTGCATGCTTCAGCTTATTAATCATTACACAAGGAACAAACCAGAGAGTGCCCACAGAGAACTGATTGAGTGTGTGAAGTTTTAAGCAGTTAGCACCAACCTTGTTTGATTTCCAGCTCTATGTCCATTTACCCATGTAGATCAAAATGAAGTGAATCCATAAAATACAAATTGTTCCTGTCAGCAAAGAATTGAACTGAGAAGGCGAAATCTGTGGAACATAGTAAGGCTAGGTAAAACATGTATCCTGCCCAGCATCAAAGAAATTTGAACAAGACAAACTCTAACCCTAACACTAGACCTAACTGTAACCTAACCTGTTTAGAGTACCTTTGATCATAGAAGTCTCAAAGATGAGGAGCCTAGTGGGGCAAGCTAACAGATGAACCCTGCCCAGTATGAAAGAAATCTGACCAAATGATTGGGGGAAGTAGTTCAGTATATGCATGTTTTCCTGTCGTCTCCTAAAATGCCCTCACATAGTGTTATTTTTGCATGCCTCATCGTTGGGATAAATTCACAAGGATAAAACCAGAGTGTCCTCACAGACAACTGATTGAGAGTGTGAAGTTTCAAGAAGCTACCAAAAACTCTGTTTGATTTCCAGCTCCATTTCCATTTATCCATATAGGTCAAAATGAAGTGAAATCTTTAAAAAAAAAATCTGAAATACTGACAGCAAACCAGTGAACCTAGAAGGCCCAAACCAGGATAAGATAGTAAGGCTAGGTAAAAGATAAATCCAGCCTAGTATCAAAGAAATTTGAACAAAACTACTGTAAACCTAACACTAGATCTATCCTTAATCCTAACCCTACAGCTCACCCTAGCCTATTTAGAGAACCTTTGATCATAGAAGTCCCAAACTAGTGGGGCAATCTAACTGATGAATCCTTCACAATATCAAAGAAATCTGAGCAAATAATTGGGGGTAGTGTTTCAGTATATGTATATTTCTTTTATTTCTCCAAAAGTGCTCTGAAATAAAGTTGCTTTGCACCTTTCAGCTGAGGGCAACAAGGAACAAACCAGAGAGTGCCCACAGAGAATTGATTGTGTGCAGTTTCAAGCAGCTAGCACCAACCCTGTTTGATTTCATGCTCCATTTCTCTTCAACAAAATAGTTCAAAATTAAGTGAAACCTTAAAATACAAACTTTTCCTGACAGAAAACCATTGAACCAAGAAGGCCCAAACCAGGGAACATTGTGAGGCTAGGTAAAATATGAATCCTTCCCAGTACCAAAGATACATGACTCTAACCCTAACACTAGGTTTAAACCTAGCCCTTACCCTAAACATAAAACAAACCCTAATCTGTTTAGAGACCATTTTATCATAGAAGTCCCAAAATAAGTGAGCCTAGTGGGGCAAGCTAACAGATGAATCTTGTGCAGTATCAAAGAAATCTGACCAAATAATTTGGGGAGGTAGTTCACTACATGTATATTTCTCTGTTGTCTCAAACAGTACTTTCGGATAAATATGTTTCTGAATGCTTCAGCTTTGGAATAGAATTACAGTAAGTTTAGGGTTAAAGTTAGGATTAGGGCTAGGATTATCATTAGGGTTAGGGTTAGGTTTAGTGTAATGGATATGGTTAGATTTAGGTTTAGGGATAGGGTTAGATTTAAGGTTAGGGTTAAGGTTAGGGCTGTGGTTATGTTTAGGTTTATGGTAAGGGTTAGGTTTTGAGCTAGGGTTAGGGTTATAGCAAGTGTTAGGTTTAGGGTTAGGTCTATGTTTAGTTTTCTGTTTAGGGTTAGGGTTATGGTTAGGGTTAAGGCTAGGGTTACCAATAGGTTTAGGGTTAGGTTTAGTGTATTTTGTAGATTTAGAATCAGGGTTAGGGCTAGGGTTAAGGTTAGGATTAGGGCTAGGGTTAGGGTTAGATTTATGGATATTTCTAGGTTTATATTTATGGTAAGTGTTAGGCTTTGAGCTAGGGTTGGGACTAAGCCTAGGGTTAAGTTAGGACTTGGGCTAGGGTTAGGGTTAAGGTTATGCTTAGGGCTAGGTTAAGGCCTAGGATTAGCTCTGGGTTTTGTGTTGGGTTTAGGCCTAAGGTTAGGGCTGTGGGTAATGTAAGAACTAGGTATATGAATAGGGCTAGTTTTAGGGTTAGGGTTATGGCTAGGTCTAGTGTTAGGTTTATATTTTCGGTTAGGGTCAGGTTTAGAGGTAGGGTTAATGTTAAAGGCTGGTCAGTGTTCAGGTTAGAGTTAGAGTTAGAGTTATAGTTAGGGTTATAGCCAGAATTAGGACTAAGTTTAAGTCTAGGGGTAGGGGTAGTGTTTGGGTTAGGGTAAGGGTTATTGTTAGGGCTAGGACTAGGTTTTTGTTTAGGTCTAGGGCTAAGGCTAGATTTAGGATTAGATTTAGGTCTAAGGCTAGTGGTAGAGTTAGGTTTAGGAATAAGTTTATTGGTAGTGCCAGTGTTAGAGTTTGGTCTAGGGTTAGGGTCAGGTTGAGACCTAAGTTTAATGTTAGGATCAGAATAATGGTCAGGGTTAGCATTAGAATTTGGGATAGGATTAGAGCTAAAATGAGGGCAAGATTTAGAACTATTAATGGGGTTAGTATTTTGGTTAGCCTAAGGATTAGGGATAGGTCTAGGGTTACCATGAGGGTTAGGGTTTTGCTTAGGGTAAGGGATAAGGTTAGATCTAGGGTTAGGGTTAGAGTTAGGGTTAGGGTTAAAGCTAGGTTTACAGCTTGGATTAGGGCTTGATTTGTTGTAGTGTTAGGGCTAGGGTTAGGACATTGTCTAATGTTAGAACTAGTGTTACAATTAGAGTTAGTTTTAGGGTTAGGGGTAGTGGTAGGTCTAGTGTTAGGGTTAGGTTTAAGGTTAGGGTGATATTTAGAACTAGGGTTAGTGTTAGGATATGAGTCATGGTCAGGGTTAGGCTTACGACTCGAATTAGCGGTAGGGTTACTGTTAGGCTTTTGTTTAAGGTTAGGATGGGGTCTAGAGCTAGGGTAAGCATTAGGATATGAGTCTGTGTCAGGGTTACTTTTAAGGTTAGGGTTAGGAGTCGAATTTAGGGCTAGGGTTAGGTCTAGATGTAGTGTTACTGTGTCTTAAGTTAATGTTTAGGGTTAAGGCTATTGCTTGGTTTTGTATTACTGCTAGGGGTAGGGTTAGTGCTAATTTTATGATTAGCGTTAGGGTTAGGGCTAGTGTTAGTGTTAGGCTTAAGCTTAGGTTCAGGGTTAGATTTAGATTTAGGGTTATATCTTGGTTTAGGGTTAGGACTGAGGAGAGGGCAAGGGTTAGGGCTAGGGTCAAATTATAGTACGTAATAGGATTAGAACTAGGGATAGAGCTAGTGTGAGTTAGAGTTAGTCTTAGGGCTTGGGTTAGGGAAATGGATAAATTAGGGCTAGGATTAGGTCTATGGTTACTGTTCAGCTTAAATATAGAGTAGGGTCTGAGTTAGTATTAAGTTTAAGTAAAGAGAGAATGTTATAGCTAGGTTTCGAGGTAGGGTGATATTAAGAATTAGGTTGGAGCTTGGGTTACGGTTACGGTTATGATTAAGGCTAGGTTTAGTGCTGGGATGAGGGCTAATGTTTGTTTTAGGGTTAGGGCTAGGTTTTGGGGTACGGCTAATTTCAGGTCTCAAATTAGGTTTAAAGATAATTTTATGTTTAGGATTATGGCTACGTCTAGTGTAAGGGTTAGATTTAGGGATAGGGTCAGGATTAGGGCTAGGGTTATTTTTATGGACAAGGTCTGGGTTAAGGTTTGGAATAGGTTAAGGTCTAAAGTTAGGGATTGAATTAGTGTTAGGTTTAGGGTTAGAGTAATGATAGGGTTAGTATTTGGGCCCAGGTTAGGTTTAGGGTTATGGATAAAAATAAGATTAGAGATAGCTTTAGGTTCAGACCTAGGGTTAGCATTAGGGTTGGGGTTATGTTTATGGTAATGGATAGGGTTAAACTAGGGTTGGGGCTAGGGTTATGGTTATGATTAGGGCTAGGGTTATGATTAGGGATTGGTTTAGGTTTAAAGCTCAGGATAGGGCTCAGATTATGGCTAGGATTCAGGTTAATTTAGTGCTATGGTTAAGGTTATGGCTAATGTAAGTACTAGAGTTACATTTGGGGCTAATTTTAGGATTAAGGTTAGGGCTAGGTTGAGTGTTAGGGTTAGGTTTAAGGTCAGGGTGATGTTTAGAGCTGGGGTTAATATTAGTGTCAGAGTCAGGTTTAGAGTTAGTTTTAGGGTTTGGCTTAAAACTCTAATTAGGTCTAGGGTTAGGGGTAGGTGTATGGTTAGGGTTTCGTTTAGTTTAAGGATTAGTGTTAGAGGTATGGCTCCGTTTTGTTTTAGGCTATGGCCAGGGTTAGGGCTAGTTTTAGGATTAGTTTTAGGCTTAGGGATAGTGTATGGGTTAGGCTTAGGCTTCAGGTTAGGGTTAGATTTAGAAATAGGTGTTGATCTATGGTTAGTCCTAGGGCTAAGGATAGGGCAAGGGTTAGGACAATGGTTAGGGCTAGGGTTATGTTTATGGTAAGGAATAGGGTTAGAACTAGTGATAGGGCTAGTGTGAGAGAGTTCATCTTATGGCTAGGTTTAGGGTTATAGTTAGGGATAGGGCTAAATTACGGCTAGGGTTAGTGTTAGGTTTAGGCCTAGGTTTAGGGTTAGAGTTAAGGTTACATTTAGTTTAAAGGAATGGGTTATAGCAAGATTGAGGGCTTGGTGAGGGTTAGTATTAGGGTTAGGGCCAGGGTTAGGTTTAAGGTTTTGATAAAGGCTAGGGTTTAGGGCTAGGTTGAGGGCTAGTGTTTGTATTAGGTTAAGGGCTAGTATTAGGTCTAGGTCTAATGTCAGGTCTAGGGTTACAATTAGGGATACATTTAGTGTTAGGTTTATGGCTTGGTCCAGTGTAAAGGTTAGATTTAGGGTAAGGGTCAGTTTTAAAGCTAAGGATATTATTAGGAACAGAATCAAGTTTAGCGTTTGGGTTAGGTTAGGGTTTAAGTTTAAGGCTCAAATTAGCATTAGATTTAGGGTTAGGGTAATGACAGGGTTAGGTTTAAGGTTTAGTTATGGTTTAGTGTAATGGGTAAGGTTAGGGTTAGGCCTATGGTTAGCACAAGGGTTAGGGTTATCATTAGGGTATTGGATAGAGTTAGACCTAAGTTTAGGGCTAGTGTTATGTATAAAATTAGGGATTTTGTTTGGGTTAGTGTTAGGTTTAAGTTAAGGGTTAAAGCTAGGATAAGGACTCTGATTAAGGATAGGTTTTGAGTTAGGTTAGGGCTAGGGATAAGCTATGGCTAATGCACAAAGTAAGGTTATGACTAGCACAAGTTATGAAGTTAGGGTTAGGGCTAGGTCTAGTGTTAGGGTTAGATTTATGGTTACAATGATTTTAGAGCTAGGTTTAGTGTTAGGCTCAGAGTCAGGGTCAGGGTTAGTTTTCAGGTTAGGACTAGAATTAGGGATACGTTTATGAATAGGTTTAGGGCTAGGTGTAAGGTTAGGGTTTGGTTTAGGTTAAGGGTTAAGATTAGGGCTATAACTCGGTTTTGTTTTAGGGCTAGGGCTAGGGTTAGGGCTAAGATTAGGTCTAGGTTTAGGGTAATGGTAAGGAAAAAGTTTAGTACTACCCTATTGGTCTAAGGTAAGAGTTATAGTTAGTCTTAGGGCTAGGGTTATGTTTAGTGTTAGAGATAGGGCTAAGTTAAGTCTGGGATTAGGGCAAGTGTTAATGTTAGAGTTAGGCCTAAGTTTAGGGCTAGGTTTAGTGTTAGGGTTTGGATTAGGGTTAGGTTTAGGGTAAGGGATGAGTTTATACCTAGTTTTAGAGATAGGGTGAGGGTTAGAATTAGGGTTAGGGTTAGGGTTATGATGAAGGCGAGGATTATGTCTAGGATGTGGGTTAATGTTTGTGTTAGGGTTAGGACTAGGATTAGAGCTAGGGCTAATGTCAGGTTTAGGGTTAGAGTTAGGGATAGCATTAGGGTTAGGTTTATATCTAGGTCTATTGTAAGGGTTATGTTTATGGTTAGGGTCAGGTTTAGAGCTAGGGGTATTATTAGGGTCAGGGTTAGGTTTAAGGTTAGGTTATGGTTTATGTTTAGGGCTTGAATTAACATTAGGTTTAGTGATAGCTTAACAATAGTTTTAGGTTTAGGGTTCAAGTTAGCTGTAGGGTAATGGATAGGGTTAGGGATGGGCATAGGATTAGGGTTTGGCCTAGGGTTAGCATAAGGGTTAGGGTTATCCTTGGGGTAATGAAAAGGGTTAGAGTTAAGGTTAGGGCTAGTGTTATGCTTAGGATTGGATCTAAGGTTAGGTTTAGGCTTAGGGTTAGGGCTATGCTTAGCGTTAGGGTTATCTTTAGAGTTAAATATAGTGTAGGGATTAGATTAGAGCTAGGTTTTTCAATAGGTTAGGGCTATGGCTAAATTAAGAACTTGTTATGATTAGGGCTAGTTTTAGGGTTAATGTTAGGGCTAGGTATAGTTTCAGGGTTAGGGTGATGTTTAGAGCTAGGATTAATGTCAGGGTCAGTGTTCAGATTAGGATTATGGTTAGAATTAAAGCCAGAATTAGGACTAAGATTAGGCCTAGGGGAAGAGTTAGTGTTTGGCCTAGGCTAAGGGTTATTATTAGGGCAAGGTCTAGGTATTTTCGTAAGGTCTAGGGCTGGAGTTATGGCTAGATTTAGGATTAGGTTTAGGTCTAGGGCTAGTGTTAGAGTTTGGTTTAGGGTTAGGTTCAGGTTTAGACCTACGATTAGTGTTAGGGTCAGAATATGGTTCAGGGTTAGGGTTAGGGTTTGGGTTATGGTTAGAGCTAGAATGAGGGCTAGAGTTAGGAGTAGTAATAGGATTAAGGTTTGGGTTAGGTTAAGGATTAGGGTTAGAATTAGGATTAGATTTAGTGTTAGGGTTTGGCTTAAGGTAAGGGATAGAGTTAGAGCTAGGATTAGGTCTATGGTTAGGGTGAAAGCTAGGTTTAGAGCTAAGATTAGGGCTATTTTTTGTGTTAGGGTTAGGGCTAGGGTTAAAGTAATAGCTAATGTAAGAACTAGAGTTACAATTAGGGTTAATTTTAGGGTTATGGTTAGGAGTTAGACCTCTAGTTTTAGAATTAGGTTTAAGGCTAGGGTGATATTTAGAGCTAGTGTTAGTGTTAGGTTAGTAGTCAGGGCCATGGTTAGTTTTAAGGTTAAGGTTAGGACTCAAATTATGGCTAGGGTTACTGTAAGTGTTTGGTTTAAGGTTAGGATGGTGTTTAGAGCTAGGGTGAGTGTTAGGATATGAGTCAGAGTCAGGGTTAGTATTCAGGTTAAGGTTGGACTCGAATTAGGGCTATGGTTAGGTCTAGGTGTAGT